>NC_071100.1:48055000-48187500 GCF_024256425.1 Clarias gariepinus
GTCCTAAACCCTGCGCGTGCTGTCGGGTCCTGCGTTCCTCCAAAGTTGCGCCGAGTCTCTGCAGGAGGAAAGAAAGTCCCGTCTGCGACATGAGCGCGCGCTCAGTTTGTTTCAGACAACACTCCAGACAGACTGTCTGCGCGCGCGACACGCACGCACGCGATCGACGCGCGCTCACACAGCGCAGAGCCGAGGGCGAGCGCGCACACAGGAGGAGGAAGGGGGGGGGCAATGGCGTCATACAGGAGTCAGATTTAAGGGAAGTGAGAATAATTGAGATATTAATTAAAAAACATAAACTTATTATTTTACAAATAACAATACTGCAAACTAGGTGTTGATTAACAGCTTAACTTTTATTATCTATATAAATATAAAATAAAGGTTTTGTCTGTACGTTGGTCAACACCCAATCTTTTAATTATGTATTTTCACACGTTTCATACACTGGACGACCAGAAACCAGTCTCCGAATCTTTCTGGATGTCGGTCCAACCAGATTTTGTCACAGCGTCACACATATTTGTCTGTTTAACCTTACAAAATTTAATTTCTTTGTATTAATACGTTAGGCAAAAAGTTCTGATTGACAGAAAGACAAACGTACGTGGGCTTCAGCCTGAAATAATAATAATATCACTTAACCCTTTAACACTTACAAACTCTTTAACTGGGGGGACGTTACTTTTTAAAGTAACTAATAGAAAAGTAATCAGTTACATTACATCGTTACTTACATCTGATAAACGGAACTAGTTAGAGTACTTTCCCATTGCAGAAAAGGAAAACTCCTTTGTGGTTCCTCATGCATGCACCATCATTACTCAGCGAAGTTTGGCCCATAATCTGTTAACTACTAATACCACTATCTCACCTACGCGGTTTCACGCGGTGGCCGTAAGTACGGTTTATCATGATTTACCGGGAGTTTTGGCGCTGTGATTAGGTTTCCATCTTTCCGTGTGTCGGTCCTCGCTTAGTCAAACAGCATAGGCGAGATAGGGGTATAACAGCAAGAATAACAGAGGGGGAGGGGATTGTAGGACGACTTTAACACACACGCTAACGGATTGGGAATGACTGCTGTCTGGCTCACGGATTACATAAATTGTCTAAATAAAGGATTACATTTTTGAAAAAGTAACCAAATAACTGTGTACTTAAATGGTGACTTAACGCGTTAGATTACATTACATCAAAAGTAATCCAAGTACTTTAACGCGTTACACCCAACACTGGTCAACAACAGGTACTTAAAATATAGCTATTTACAGCTAGTTAAATATATACTGTATTGTATATGTACTGTGTGTATAGAAAAGTGGTGAAATGCGAAAAATTTGAATATCGTGCAAAGTTAATTTATTTCAGTAATGATGCAACTTAAAAGGTGAAACTAATATATGAGATAGACTTATTACATGCAAAGCAAGATAGTTCAAGCCGTGATTTGCCATACAGCTCATGAAAACCACAAATCCACAATCTCGGAAAATTAGAATATTGTGAAAAGGTTCAATATTCTAGGCTCAAAGTGTCCCACTCTAATCAGCTAATTAAGCCATAACACCTGCAAAAGGTTTCTGAGCCTTTAAATGGTCTCTCAGTCTGGTTCAGTAGGAAGCACAATCATGGGAAAGACTGCTGACC
This sequence comes from Clarias gariepinus, assembly GCF_024256425.1. Taxonomy (NCBI): domain Eukaryota; kingdom Metazoa; phylum Chordata; class Actinopteri; order Siluriformes; family Clariidae; genus Clarias; species Clarias gariepinus. The sequence goes on from NC_071100.1 coordinate 48,056,651, forward strand.
TGACAGTTCTGCAGAAAACCATCATTGACATCCTACATAAGGAGGGAAAGTCTTAAAAGGTAATTGCAAAAGAAGTTGGATGTTCCCAAAGTGCTGTATTAAAGCACATTAATAGAAAGTTATGTGAAAGGAAAAAGTGTGGAAGGAAAAGGTGCACAAGCAGCAGGGATGGCCGCAGCCTGGAGAGGATTGTCAGGAAAAGGCCATTCAAAAGTGTTGGGGAATTCCACAAGGAGTAGACTGAGGCTGGGGTCAGTGCATCAAGAGCCACCACACACAGACGGATCCTGAACATGGGCTTCAAATGTCGTATTCCTCTTGTCAAGCCGCTCCTGAACAACAAACAATGTCAAAAGCGTCTTACCTGGGCTAAAGAAAAAAAGAACTGGTCTGTTGCTCAGTGGTCCAAAGTCCGCTTTTCTGATGAGAGCAACTTTTGCATCTCATTTGGAAACAAAATACCCTGGATTCTGAGGATGAATGAAGAGACACACACTGCAAGATGCTTGAAGTCCAGTGTGAAGTTTCCACAGTCCGTGCTGATTTGGGAAGCGATGTCATCTGCTGGTGTTGGTCCACAGTGCTTTATTAAGTCCAGGGAACTTTATTAAGGTAATGCTTCCTTCCGCAGACGAGCTTTATGGGACTGCTGACTTCATTTTCCAGCAGGACTTGGCACCTGCCCACACTGCCAAAAGCACCGACCTGGTTCAATGACTTTGGCATTACTGTGCTTGGTTGCCCAGTAATCTCGCCTGACCTAAACCCCATAAAGAACCTATCGGGCATTGTTAAGAGAAAGATGAGAGACATGATACTGAACAATGCAGAAAAGCTGAAGGCCGCTATTGAAGCATCCTGGTCTTCCATAACACCTCAGCAGTGCCACAGGCACTGATAAGCTTCCATGCCACGCAACATTTAGGCAGTAATTACTGCAAAAGGGGCCCAAACCAAGTACTGAGTGCATATGCATACTTATCCTTTTCAAAGTTCCAATATACTATGCACAATCCTTGTTTTTTTTTTTCCATGTAATATTCTAATTTTCTGAGATTGTGGATTTGGGGTTTTCAATGCAACCATGAGGGGGCGCAATCCAGTGTCTTCTTGTGCCAGTCCCAAGTCCCAAGGATAAATGCAGGATAAATGCAGAGGGTTGTGTCAGGAAGGGCATCTGACGTAAAACGTTTGCCAAATCAATGATGCGAATCACAACCACCATTTCCATACCGGATCGGTCGCGGCCCAGGTTAACAACGACCGCCACTGGTGCTGTGGACCTACAGGGTGCCGGTGGAAATTGGGCTCCTGTTGGTCAAAAAAGGAGGGGAGGAAGCAGGGAGAGAAAAGGAAAGGAAAGAGTATAGGGGTGATCGTAGGGACTTTGAATGTTGGAACTATGACAGGGAAGGCAAGAGAGTTGGTTGATAAGATGCAGAGAAGGAAGGTGGATATACTGTGCGTCCAGGAGACCAGGTGGAAAGGTAGCAAGGCTAGACGCTTAGGATCAGGGTTCAAATTGTTTTACCATGGTGTGGATAGGAAAGGAAATGGAGTAGGAGTTATTCTGAAAGAGGAGTTTGTAAGGAATGTTTTAGGGTGAAGAGAGTATTAGATAGGGTGATGAGTCTGAAGCTGGAAATTGAAAGGGTGCTGTTCAATGTTGTTAGTGGCTATTCACCACAGGTAGGATGTGAGTTAGAAGAGAAGGAGAAGATTCTGGAGTGACTTAGATGAAGTGATGCAGAGCATCCCCAGAGGTAAGAGAGTGGTGATTGGTGCAGACTTCAATGGACATGTTGGGAAGGGAACAGAGGTGATGAAAATGTAATGGGCAGGTTTGGTCTTCAGGACAGGAATGTAGAAGGACAGATGGTGGTGGACTTTGCAAAGAGGATGTAAATGGCAGTAGTAAATACTTTTTTTCAGAAGAGGCAGGAACATAGGGTGACATATAAGAGTGGAGGCAGAAGGTGGACTACATCTTGTGTCGACGTTGTAACCTGAAAGAGATCAGTGACTGCAAAGTGTTGGTAGGGGAGAGTGTAGCCAGACAACACAGAATGGTGGTGTGTAAAATAACCCTGCTGGTGAGGAAGGTAAAGAGAACAAAGGCAGAGCAGAGGACAAAGTGGTGGAAGCTGAGAAAGGTAGAATGTTGTGTAGTCTTTAGGGAGGAGTTGAGACAGGCTATGGGTGGTCAGGAGGTGCTTTCAGTTGACTGGACAACTACAGCCAATGTGATCAGGGAGACAGGTAGGAGGGTACTTTGTGTATCATCAGGTAAGGGTAAAGTGGACAAGGAGACTTGGTGGTGGAACAAGGAAGTCCAGAAGTGTATAGAGGGAAAGAGGTGAGCTAAGAAGAAGTAGGACTCTGAGAGGTCTAAAGAGAGTAGACAGGATTACAGGGAGATGCAGAGTAAGGTGAAGGTAGAGGTGGCAAAGGCCAAACAAAGAGCATATGAAGACTTGTATGCTAGATTGGATAGTAAGGAGGGTGAGGTGGACTTGTACAGGTTGGCGAGGCAGAGAGATAGACATGGGAAGGATGTGCAGCAGGTTAGAGTGATTAAAAATAGAGATGGAAATGTACTGACAGATGCCGGGAGGGTAATAGGAAGATGAAAGGAGTACTTTGAAAAGTTGATAAATGAGGAAAATGAAAGAGAAAGAAGTAGCAAATATTAGTAAAAGTGAGGTGAGAAGGGCGTTGAAGAGGATGAAAAGTGGAAAGGCTGTTGGCCCTGATGACATACCTGTGGAGGTATGGAAGTGCTTGGGAGAGGTGGCAGTAGAGTTTCTAACTAGTTTGTTTAACAAGATTTTGAAGAGTGAGAGGATTCCAGAGGAATGGAGGAGAAGTGTATTGGTACCGATTTTTAAGAACAAGGGAGATGTGCAGAGCTGTGGCAATTACAGAGGCAAAAAAGCTAATGAGCCATACATTGAAGCTGTGGGAAAGAGTAGTGAAAGCTAGATTTAGGGCAGAGGTGAGCATTTGTCAGCAGCGATTTGGTTTCATGCCTAGAAAGAGTACATAAGATGCAGTATTTGCTTTGAGGATGCTGATGGAGAAGTACAGAGAAGGTAATAAAGAGTTGCATTGTGTCTTTGTAGATCTAGAGAAAGTGTACGACAGGGTGCCGAGAGAGGAACTGTGGTGTGGTATGAGGAAGTCTGGAGTGGCAGAGAAGTATGTTAGAGTGGTGCAGGACATGTATGAGAGCTGTAAGACCGTGGTGAGATGTGCTGTAGGTGTGACAGAAGAGTTCAAGGTGAAGGTGGGTCTGCATCAAGGATCGGCTCTGAGACCCTTTTTGTTTGCGTTGGTGATGGACAGGTTGACAGATGAGGTTAGACAGGAGTCTCCATGGACTATGATGTTTGCAGATGACATTATGCTTTGTAGCGAGAGCAGGGAACAGGTCGAGGAAAATTTGGAGAGGTGGAAGTATGCTCTGGAAAGCAGAGGAATGAAGGTTAGCCGCAGCAAGATGGAATACATGTGTGTGAATGAGAGGAACCCAAGAGGAACAGTGAGGAGCAGAGGTAAAAAAGGTGCAGGACTTTAATTCAATTCAATTGAATTCAATTTTATTTATATAGCGCTTTTAACAATGGTCATTGTCCCAAAGCAGCTTAAAAATTAAAGATTTTTTTTTTTTTTAAGAAAAGAAAAGAAAAGAAAATATTTGGAAGTGTGTATGTGTGAGAAAAATGTGTCTAGATAATAATTAAATGAATGAATGATGAATGAAATGTCTCTGATGAGCAAGCCAAGGGTGACGGCGACAGTGGCAAGGAAAAACTCCCTGAGATGGCAATAGGAAGAAACCTTGAGAGGAACCAGACCCAACAGGGAACCCATCCTCATCTGGGTGATAACAGATAGAAATAACATCAAGTGTGTTGTGCAGGTGAAAGTTCAATATATCAGAAGTTGTGTAGATTCAGTTCAGCAGTAGGTGCAGAGGGCAGATGGGGTCAGATCACTGGAAGCACAGGAGCAGGATGTGTAGCTTCAGCCATCATAAAGCAGAATCTAGCTGGAGCAGGTCCTTCTCAAGATGCCTTAGAAACCTCGCAGGGTTGGCCTTTGTCTACTTAAGCTGGCACAATCTCCAGATGTCTCAGGATGGGTAGAAAAATACAGAAAAGATGGAGAGAATTAGCGTAGTTGCCATTCAGGATAGGTGTACTGGAGTATGAGGTTATGGGATGACTTACGCGTATGCCAGATTAAAGAGATGCGTCTTGAGCCTTCTTTTGAATTGGGAAACCGTGTCTGCTCCCCAAACAGTGTCTGGAAGGCTATTCCAAAGCTTTGGAGCCAAATATGAAAATGCCCTGCCCCCTTTTGTAGATTTTAAAATTCTGGGAATTACCAGAAGTCCGGAGTTTTGTGATCTTAAGGGACGTGGTGGATTATAGCGTATCAAAAGGTTAGGTATGAGGGAGCTAAACCATTTAAAGCCTTGTATGTAAGTAGTACTATTTTGTAATTAATTCTAAATTGAACAGGTAGCCAGTGCAGGGATGATAATATAGGTGTTATATGATCATATTTTCTGGATCTAGTGAGAACCCTGGCGGCTGCATTTTGGACTAACTGTAGCTTGTTTATTGAGGATGCAGGACAACCACCTAGTAATGCATTACAATAGTCCAGTCTGGAGGTCATGAATGCATGAACTAGCTTTTCTGCATCAGATACGGATAGGATACTCCTAAGTTTGGCAATATTTCTAAGATGGAAAAAGGCTGTTTTTGTGATATTGGAAATATGATTTTCAAAAGACAAGTTACTGTCTAATATCACGCCCAGGTCTTTTACTGTTGAGCTAGTAGTACATCCTTCTAAACGCAGGCTGAATTGTGAAAGCTGTTGTGTGCTGGTTTTTGGGCCGATGAGCAATATCTCTGTCTTATCTGAATTTAGTAAAAGAAAGTTATTGGTCATCCAATCTTTTATGTCCTGGACACACTCTGTTAATCTAGACAACTTGGGTATTTCATCTGGTTTTGTTGAGATGTATAATTGGGTATCATCAGCATAACAATGGAAACTAATCCCATGCCTTCTAATGATGTTTCCCAGGGGAAGCATGTAAATTGAGAACAGGAGAGGTCCTAAAACTGACCCTTGTGGGACCCCATATTTCCCTGGCATTACATCAGACGGTACTCCATTTAGATCTACAAAATGGTATCGATTAGACAGGTATGATCTAAACCATTTTAATGCCTGCCCCTGAATACCTATATGATTTTGTAGGCGGTCTATGAGAATATTATGATCTATGGTGTCGAATGCAGCACTTAGATCAAGTAAGACTAGTATTAAGATGCAGCCTTGGTCTGAAGCTAAAAACAAGTCGTTTGCAATCTTAACTAGTGCAGTTTCTGTACTATGATGGGGCCTGAAACCTGACTGAAATTCTTCTAGGATGTTGTTTTCCTGCAAGAATGTGCATATTTGAGCTGATACTACTTTTTCTAATATTTTTGATATGAACGGAAGGTTTGAAATCGGTCTATAATTTGTTATTTCATTCGCGTCCAAATTAGATTTTTTAAGAAGCGGCTTAATAACTGCCAGCTTCAAAGGTTTAGGGACGTGACCTAGATATAATGAAGAATTAATAATGTTTAGAATTGGCTCTCCAACTGTTAGCATCACTTCTTTTAAAAATCTGGTTGGTATTGGGTCTAACAGGCACGTTGTTGATTTAGCTGAGGTGATAAATTTATACAGCTCTTCCTGTCCTATACCTGTAAAGCACTGAAAATCTAAATGTGAAGCTCTAGGCTGAACTAGATCATGAGATGCTATTAGAGGTTGAACCTCTGTTATTTTCTTCCTTATGCTATCGATTTTTTCATTAAAGAAGTCCATAAAATCTTCACTACTAAAATGTTGTGGAGTACTCTCTGCAGGCACCTTAGGTTTTGTTAGGCAGGCTACTGTACTAAATAAGAACTTGGGATTGTTTTGGTTTCTTGCTATCAGTTGGCTAAGATGCTCGGTCCTAGCGGTTTTTAGAGCCCGTCTATAGCTGCACATACTGTCTTTAAACGCAATTCGAAAAACTTCTAATTTGGTTTTTCTCCATTTTCGCTCAAGGTTACGGGTTGCTCTCTTTAGGGCGCGAGTATGACTATTGTACCAAGGAGCAAGTGTTTTATCTCTGACTTTTTTTAATCTGATGGGAGCAACAGTGTCTAATGTACTGGTAAAAATAGTACCCATGCTGCTGGTCACTTCGTCTAGATCGTCTGCATTTAGGGGTCTAATAAGAAATTGGGACAGATCCGGTAGATTACTTGTGAATCTGTCTTTAGTAGTCGGATTCATATTTCTAACAAATCGATAACGTGGAGAGACACAGCTAATCTGTTCTACGGGTAGAGTATATATCAGGAGGTGATGATCTGTGATATCATCACTTTGAGTTAAAATCTCTATATTTGTGACATCTATACCATGAGATATAATTAAATCTAGTGTAGGATTACAGCGGTGAGTTGATCTATTTATATTTTGTTTAACCCCAAAGGAATTTAGTAAGTCCATAAATGCGAGGGCTAAAGTGTCGTTAGCATCATCTACATGAATGTTAAAGTCACCTACTATCAACACTTTGTCAGAGTTAACAATTAGGTCAGATAGCAGATGTCCAAATTCTTTTAGAAAATCGGCATATGGCCCTGGGGGTCTGTACACGGTGGCCAGAGTAAAATATAGCGCGGGTTTATTATGTATTTCATTAAGTGCAACATTAATGACGAGCACTTCAAATGAGTTAAACCTGGGCCTTATTTTCTGAGTAACAGTGAGTACATCTTTGTAGATAGTGGCGACACCACCACCGCGACCAATTAGACGGGGCTCGTGCTTATAAAAATATCCTGACGGAGTAGACTCATTCAGACCAATATATTCATCTGGTTTAAGCCAGGTTTCAGTGAGGCAGAGTGTGTCAAGGCAATAATCTGATACCATTTCATTAACAATAAGTGCTTTAGGCGTAAGGGATCTAATGTTGAGAAGTCCAAACTTTAGAGGTAGACTTCGATTACTTATTTGGCCTTTTTCTGGTTTAATGGTTACCAGATTGTTTCGGCTGGATTTAACGAATTTATTCTTTTTTCTCACTATTCGGGGAACAGACACAGTTTCTATAGTACAAGCTATGTGTGTGCGTCTATTAGTATGGTGAGTTGTATTGTGGCTGATATCTAAAGTACTTGTAATTAAGTACTTAGGGTCAATGGTCCAGACCCTATGGAGAGTGTGGAAAGGAGGTGAAGAGGCGGGTACAGGCAGGTTGGAATGGGTGGAGAAAAGTGTCAGGTGTGCTGTGCGATAAAAAGAATATCAGCGAGAATGAAAGGAAAAGTGTACAGAACAGTGGTAAGACCAGCTATGCTCTATGGCTTAGAGACAGTGGCAATGAAGAAAAGACAGGAGGCAGAGTTGGAGGTAGCAGAGCTGAAGATGTTGAGGTTCTCTTTGGGAGTGACAAGGATGGATAGGATCAAGAATGAGTTCATCAGAGGGACAACTCATGTTACATGTTTTGGAGATAAAGTCAGAGAGGCTAGATTGAGGTGGTTTGGACGTGTTCAGAGGACAGATGGTGAATATATCGGTAGAAGGATGCTGAGGTTGGAACGGCCAGGCAGGAGGTCTAGAGGAAGACCAAAGAGGAGATTTATGGATGCAGTGAAAGAGGACATGAAGTTAGTTGGTGTGAGAGAAGAGGATGCAGAGGATAGGGTTAGATGGAGGCAGATGATTCCCTGAAAGGGAACAGCCGAAAGACAAAGAAGAAGAAGTGGATTTAGGGTTTTCATGAGCTGTAAGCCATAAACATCTCAATTATGACAAATCACGGCTTGAAACATCCTGCTTTGCATGTAATAAGTCTATCTCATATATTAGTTTCACCTTATAAGTTGCATTACTGAAATAAATGAACATTTGCATGATATTCTAATTTTTCAAGTTTCACCTGTATGTACTGTATATCGGTCATAGTTATAACATTTTTGTACAAATGACAACATTTACAGGAATCCATTGCAGGATTTTCATTAACACCGTCAGACATTAACAGATATATTTAAATAATATTTATTTTCTTGAAAACATAGGTTTTGTTTATTAACTAAGTGTTTTTTGTAAATTTCATATTATTAGCCCATATAAATCATAGAATTATATAATTATGCTAAATTCAATGCATCACCTTAAAAATAACATTTAATTAGGATAAAAACTCGCTTCCTCTAAGTTATTACGAAAAATCTATCCTTTTTGGCTTTTTACCTAAAACCAGTACAGTAGTAATCCTGTGAATAAAATCTTCCTTATGGTTAAGAAATGTAATAGTTCATTAGAAATACACTATTATTTGAACAATTTACTGAAAACATAAATATATAAACAGCAAAGATTCCTACTTGATGGTATTAACATTTACAGAATACAGAGTCAGTAACCTCCAGTAAGTTATAAGAGAAGAGAACTTTTTCAGATACAAGAGAGAGAGAGGTTTTTCAGATACAAAACTATTACATTTTATTGTAATAATCTATGCAGCATTAAACAGTTTAGAATAAATTATCACATCTTCAAAATATTTTAAACAAGTTTAAGCACCGAACTCTTTCAATCCAGCTTTCAAATTTTTAAAACTGGTGGAATTGTGTCACCTCACACTCCCAGTGTCCGTGTTCAATTCCAGGTTTTCCGGTTTCCTCCCACAGTTCAAAGACATGCAGATTATGAATGAGTGAGTGTGTGTGTGTGTGTGTGTGTGTGTGTGTGTGTATGCCTTTTTAATGTTTAAAAGGGAATCATACGTTAAACAAAACAATAAATTAATATTAACAGGAAATTACAAAAACTAAAAACTTTTTTCTGGAGAAAATGTAAAAAGTATTTTAAGTAGTAAAATAAAACCTACTTTGGATGTATACATCAACACTGTTAAGAATTTCCTGACATTGTTGACAAAATTCCACATAATGCTAGATGACTTCTAAAATAGTGGGAGTATGCAGGAGCCAGTTTGTTCTTGCATTATTTGCTAAATGCATATTTAATGTGCATAAAATTAATTATTTTAACTAGAAAAAACATTTTAACATAATTTAAGAATATGGTGTTGACATTTCATGGTTGTGTTCACAGCAGTACCAATGTAAAAAATCTTTAAAATATATTTTAAAAAAGATAAAATTTTCAAGAACCGGAGCAGTTAAACAGTTATAGAACAAACAGGGAGACATAAAGGAGTTTTTGTTGACTACAAGATTGCCCGACTTTATGCAGGTATCCCACACAGGTATAGTGAAAACGTCTACACTAACTTGAGCTAACCTGATATAGGTGAGGACCCTGAAGCCGTACACTGTGTCACTGTGCCATCATCTCTCACTCACTCATCGTATATACATTACCGCTCTACTGTATTTAGGGTCGCGGGGAGGCCTGGAGGCTATCCCAGGAGACTTTGGGCAAGAGGCGGGGTACACCATGGACAGGGTATCAATTCATAGCGGGGCGCACACACACACTACGGACAATTTGGGAACGTCACTTAACTTTACCTGCATGTCTTTGGACTGTGGGAGGAAACCGAAGTACCTGAAGAAAACCCACCAAGCATGTGGAGAACATGCAAACAGACACACACCGACTCTGAGCCCTCTTCTCTAAACCCACAGCGCTACCCGCTACATCACGTAAACAACAAAGCTTTATAATTCATTTATTGTTATTAAGAAATAAATACACTTTCTAATTAGAATGTTGCTGTTTTTTTTTTTTTTTGGTTAATCGTTTTATACATTAAACACAATGATGTTCTACATGCAGTGAGGGTTTCTGAACATGTTTGGCCTTGAGCACAAGAGGTTTTGGGATTTTGGGACAGACCCCAGAGCATACTGTAGCTGCAAACTTTTCTGAAGACCTTGGTACAACTGACATTTGAAATACTCACCAAACAAAAAAAAGAAAAAAAGAAATAGGGCCTACCTTACCCAATAGCAAAACCACCTACATACTCACCATCAGCTCCATGTAGGGCAGCAGGGCCGTAGCACAGAACTCTGGGCCCTGTACAGAGCGATCTCATTCGGCTCCTTTCTTTCTTCATCCATACCTCTTACTTTTCCTTCCTGACTTAAAAGGGCCCCCTTTCATTTGCTACCCTGAGTAGTCAGTAACTATGACACCACTGAGGACCAAAAATTATTCATACACAGCACATCAAGTTCAATCATACAGTACACATAACACTGTTTATCTCATATTTCTGAGTGAGAGACCTACCCAGTCAGTCCCCTGGCTCACACACTTGAATCAGGGTGACAACAAAGTTAATTACCACGCAAATGAGTTATATAAAACCAATCGTGCAAATGTTACCATAATTCTGAACCTTTCCATTATTTTTACACGTGATCAATGCCGCCCCACAGCAAAACCCCACCCTGGGTCGCGCAATAAGAAGCATAGTCTCTGTTTTTTAGGTTTGGTAGAGACCATGACACTGACTTCCTGCTTCTATTTCATACAAATCACCATCGTAGTATTCAGACTTCTACTATTTCCCTCCTGTCGATTTCACTGTCATTCTCAATATTGAACAAATGGTTACCGTATCAGTTCAATACGAAACAGGTCTTTTTCGGTTAAAATATGGGACGATTCCATATTTCACAGGATGGTTACAGGATTTCACAGACACAGGGCACCTGGCCAAAAGCTTAAATAAGCTCTCTTTGCAGATAATACGTGTAAACGGAGACCTTTAGACGCACCATGCGTGTGTGCTTGTCCATCTCTCCTAGTTCATCGCCAGCAGGTAAGCGTATCAAGGCGAGGTGGACACATCAAGCAACAATTATTCTTTCATTCATTTTATTTATTCATTTGGGATAGACTAACGCAGCCAACTTTTCAGAACGCTTGGAGAACTTCACACACTGTCACTCATTGTCTACACCACTTTATCCTGTACTCAGGGTCGCGGGGGCCTGGAGCCTATCCCAGAAGACTTAGGCCACGGGGCAGGGTACACCCTGGACACAGGGCACATATACTCACACACTACGGGCAATTTAGCCTAATCTGCAGGTTTTCTAACTGTGGGAAAAAACCGGAGTACCAGGAGGAAACCCACCAAGCACGGGGAGAACCTGAACGGAACCCGGACTCTGGAGGTGCAGGGCGACAGTGCTAACCACTACACCACTGTGCAGATTATTAATATTTATTTACTCATAAGTAATAGTTCTGAGATGAAATGACAAAGAGCGCTCGCTTTATTATATCAGTTATCCATTAATAACACATTAAACATAAAATAAAAGTTATTACTTTTACAATACTGTTTTTTTAAGAACTACACTTTATTAGAGTTTACATTTTACAAATACTTTTCAGACACTACATCTGAGGAACAAAAGATGTATCAACAAATAATACTCTTTATTTATCTTTTTTTTTCTTATTTATTTTTTACAAACAGCGCCATTTTGATTTCAGCACTTCCGCCTTTAGCGCTACCCATAATGCACCGCGCGAGCGGACCGGTCCGCCATGTTTGTGTATGACTTCAGCGCCGTCTTTACATAAAACCCACTGTGTATCAGCTCGACTCCCAAAATACCAAAAAAAAACATACACACACACCGTCTATATCTGTCCAAATGCACCTATCCACGGTTATAAGGAAACAAACACCCTGAAGACACCTGCCGTCCAGTGTGATGGCGGCCAGTCCCCGAGGTATGAGAGACAGCCAGGGAAATGGATTCACCTTTACCGAGACCGCGCATGTTAGCATGTTGTTTTTCCTTGCTAGTTAGCATGACGGGCTTTTTTTAACGCTTTATAATAGAGGAGGTTCTTATGTTAGAATCACAAGATGCATAAAGGAAATATTTATATTCTGGAATTTTCCAAGTCTTCGAAAAGTTTAGAAAGCTTGGGTTATGTCTGTGTTCGCAAATTGTTGCGTAAATCTATTGTACAGCTCGGGGAGGGGGGAGAGGGGGGCTCACTCGGGTATTTTCGGAAATCTTCGGAATTTCTGATTCGTACGTTTTAGAATCCATTTAAAAGCTCACTGAAGGAGACACCATATGAAGCAGACTTGACTGCTCTAGATAATTCATGAAGGGAAATGCTTTGTAGTGATTAATTAATGCATTAAAATGTGTGTAACTAGTGCAATTAAACGTCATTGATGGTTAAAGAAACAGTTTAAAGGTTAAAGCTTTAATGTAATCAGTGATATTATTATTATTATTATTATTATTTCAGGTTGAAAGATGAAGTTCTATCTTAAATTGACTCACTTATACCACTTCAGCGCTGTTATTTTAAAATATGAACTAATCCCAGGAAAATATTGTTTATCTTGTCCAATTAATATCTGTTGGTGCAGGTGTTTGTTTACATTGAGACAGTAGCGCATTAGTAGATTATTAAATCCCACACATAACTGCTTATAACGTCGCTTGTACTTAACATGTTGATTTCACTTATGATGCAGGTTAACCTTCACCTGTCTAAGCACTGCAAAAGTTTCAGTAAATTCTGTCCAGACAGTTTTGCCTGATGTTGCGACAAAATCTGTCTGGACAGACATACAGATATGCAGAAATCTTCTGCGACTGGTTTCAGGTCTTCCAAGCAGTCAGTTAAAAGGTGTTCACTCACTGAAGTGGACATCATATGAAGTAGACTTGCCTCATAGATTAAAGAAAATCAAATAAAATGCTTTGTATTGATTGAATAATGCATTAAAGTGTGTTACATGGCAGGATGTTATTTTGAAGTGGACCAACTGTCAGCATTCAGACATTCAGATCTTTTAAGTGCATGTAGCGGGAACTGTATATATAATACAATAACGGTATGTTCATGTAGCACACATGTTTATGAAAGGAGTCTTCAGTGTCGGTGATGAACAGGGTTGATTGACTAACAATCATTAGTCACCTCACGATGCCATATCTTCACCAGTAAAAATGGCGAATCGATGATTATCAGGATTTTATAAATATCCAATTTTTTTATTACTATTTTAAAAAAGTTTAATGATTGATTAAATGTGGCCCGTTCCTCAAAAACCAAGCGCAGCATGTAAACGACACAAAAAACTTTACGATTTTAAGGGTTTAACATTTAACTGAGCCACGCGTATCTCCGTCCTACGCCGTAGTTATTATTATTATTTCTAAACAAACATGGCAAATAGTTCACTCCTACCACACGGAATGAAAATGTGTAAATATACCCATTAAAAAGAAAAGGCGACGTTTTACCGCCTTGAGATTTTAGACTAATTAGCGCTCGCGGCGTTTTTGAGACTTGTGTGTGTGTAATGAGCGGGTTTGAGTCTAATTTACGCACAGTTTGGAGAGAGAGACAGATCGGAGGCTTTTTGTTGATAATGTAGCGCCATAAAACTGCAACGTTCCTGTTGGATCATTTATATCCGAGGTCTGGTCTGGTCACTGGCTGATCGCTCAGCTCATCTCTGTATAATCATCGATTCTAAGCAGTGTGGCAATGCGCCAATCAACACACAAAAGAATCACGATTCAGAACTGAATCGAATTTACCTTCCCTGTCAGGTTTACAATGTGCAGATTTACAACGTGTTCAGAAGTTCATTCCACCTGTGTGTGATTATTGCAGATGAGGAGTTCGATGAGTATGATAAACCGGGAGCTGAGAGATCGAGGAGACGAAGAGGAGGAGATGATGATGATGATGATCTGGACAGGTGAGTAAATGTCTGCTGCGGTCTGTTTCACTTCCCTCAAAGTAAGAGTACATTTTTGTTTTGATCAGTTTGCGGGCGCAGTCACGGGACGTTACAAACTCAGTCATCTTTAACTCTTTGTTATCACAGCAGTGTTACTCGGGCCAAAGACAACAGGATCGACTGTAGGGTCAATTAATAATAATCTTATTGTTAAGTGTTACGTTTTTATTGACTAATACTAGACTAAAATGCACAGACTTTTAGTCAACTAAAACTTGACTAAACAAAAATAGGATAAGATAGACCAAATATGATCTATAACAGGGACGTTTATCCCAGACTAAGACTAAAATTGAAAATAGCTGACAAAACACTTGGCAAATCGCTCACATCTTCAGGTGTTTGTCTGTAGCTCACACGATTATTTTTCATGGAGGGAAAAGTCAAAGCAAAGGATAAAAATGTAAGAAATAATGTCACGGACAAGAAAATGTGACATGGAAATAAAAAAAGCAAAGACAGAAACAGAATGTTAAGGCGAAAAAAGTGCGAAACATTTCGTAAGGAAACTTTAATCTAAACATAAAAAAAATTTAAGGTTGTAAAAAAAAAAAAAAAATCCTAAAAACAATCCACGAATAAAAAAAAAAAAGGAGTGATGAACTTCAAACTTGATTAAAATGACAAAATGACTTTAGCGCTCTCCTGATGACATTTTGTTTCTTTGGTGACTTTTCAGGAATTGATTTAACATTTGCGAAACATTTCGAAGCGCGGCACACGACGACGTCTTTACCTTTCATGCGCCGTCACATCCATGTTTTTTTTTTTTAGGAGCAATTTAGAGATTTGTGCTTTTTTTAGTGATTTTAGTGATCTGTCTGACACGGCTTTCTGCCTCCGTAGCGATATGGAAGGCGACCTGCTCGAGGAGGACTGGCTCTCGTCTAAGAAGGTAAGTGTACATGATAACAAGAGTCACGTCAGATATGGGAACGGACTGAGAGTTAAACGTGTCCGATCCTCCCGCAGAATCCGTCAGAGCTGTCGGACGAGGAGCTTAACGACGACCTGCTGCAAAGCGACGAGGAGGAGCAGAACACCAGGTTCGATACGAATCCGCTATCGCGTTTTCATTATTATTTATTACATTATTATTGTTTTTTAACAATTTTTTATTTGTTTGTTTATAATCATTGTTTTGCTATGTGTGATCTAGTGGGCAGGGTGCAGTAGTGAGCCTGAACGCGACGTTGGGTTTCAGCGAATCGTACGAGCTCCAGGAGGACGATGCTTACACAGCGGAGGAGTACGAAGCGTCTGCTGCGGGGGGGCAGATGGAGGAGGAGGAGGAGGAGGAGGGGGGGTACAGGACAGAGGAGTACGGAGGAGAGGAAGAGGGAGTGGAGTATAACACAGGAGGAAACGAAGACGAGGTGCTGGACCTGCAGATCAACGAGCCGCTCGACGACGAATTTCAAGTGCGTTCTTAAATCTTTAATCTCTTTACGGTTGGGCACCGTTTAGGTTTTTCTTTTGATGATATGGGTGCCAAAACAATACAGCAAAACCTGGATTGCAAGGCATCCAGAAATCTCATATATCAAAGCGAATTTACATACTACTCGTTCCAGTTATAAAATGTATTAAAACATTTTGTTTGCTTGCAGACTCCAAGTTACTCACAATCCAAGGTACTTTTAAAACGATACAGTGCTAAAAGAAATAACAAAAAAAAAAACAGAACCACAAAAATGATGGATAACATTACAGAACTTGAGGCTTTTTATTGGAAAAAATAAACAACATATTTAATGTCTACATAAATATAAGTAGATAAAAACACCACTGATTTATGTACTGCTTGATCCAACTACAAAAATTTAGCCCTAAGAACAGTAACGTTAATTAGTTTTCAGAAATATGACCATATTTGTCGTATCTGCTAAAACCTGACAGGCCTCCTGACTTTGCTGGGCGACCGGCAGCACAGGGGTGTAGGGGTTAGCACTGTCGCCTTGCACCTCCAGGGTCCAGGTTTGATTCCCGTCTCTGTGTTCATGGTGTTTGCATGTTCTCCCCATGTTCTTGGTGGGTTTCCTTCCACAGTCCAAAGATAGGCTAATTGGCGTTCCCAAATTGCCCATAGTGTGTGTGTGTGTGCCCTGCGATGGATCGGCACCTTGTCCAGGGTGTAGCCGGCCTCGTACCCTAAGTCTCCTGGGATTGGCTCCGCCCCCGTGACCCTGAATACAGAATTAAGCGGTATAGACGATGAGTGAGTGGTCTGACCGGAGTCAGGACACACACACACATACTGCCAGCTGATGCCTGCAGGCTGTTAAACACGCTGCATCCCTCTGCTTTTAACTTTATTCCACGTGTCCTTAGATGTTCCATTAGGTTTGACGTGTTTCTCTGCTTTACACGCAAATTTTGATAGCCACGCTTAGGATCGTTTAGCTTAGCGAGCTAACGCTATCTGCGTAAACCAAGACTTTAACAAGTGAAAATGTATTAAAAATCTTTGCTCGTCTTGAGGAACACTTGGAAACCGTGTCACTCGCAATCTGAGGTTTCACCGTGTGTGTATATATATAATAATTTTTTTGTTGTTGTTTGGAATTTGTTAGAGTTCTAAACAAACTTGCCTATAATTTTCTTGTGATACCACACAGAGGCGCTGTGTTGCCTGCCAATGTGTGAATAGTTTACAGAGCGCCACCTGTAGGATTATGCAGGAACTGAAATAGACGTATCGCCATAGAAAACCTTCACGATGCGTAACGAAACCGATTTATCTCTACATTCTCACTCCAAATTAGGGCTGTAGCTCTCGAATATTTTAGTAATTAAGTATTCTACGAAAAATTCTATCAGTTAATTGGATAAAATGTACTTTAGCTTAATTAAACAGCAATGTAAAATATATAAGAGCAACAAAGATTAATTGGTTTTCTTTTTAGAAAAATCTGCTTTTATTTTTTAAATGCATACAGCATTTTATCAAAAATAAACATTGTCATTATTTACATTATAAGGAACAGCTTAAAGTTGATTGAGATGAATTAAGTGCATTATAGAGTCATACATTCTTATTTTAGCCTGTTCTCAGATGCAAAAACTAAAAGGTAAACTAAAGGTAATGCTAAAAAGGTATTTCAAATGACTTTAAGTTTTGAAAAAACTAAGACAGACATAAAATAAAAAAATGTTTACTATATTTTTATTGCTCCCTTCCATTTTGCAGCCGCAACAGAACGCTCCCTCAAATCAATACACAGCTAACTGTTTGTGTCTCCTTCCGCTTTGTGGGTGACGTAAGCGCTTCTTCTTTGTCGGTGTTTAGTGGCAGCTCGCATCCGGAAGCTTGCTGCGTCACGACCAAACAAATAAGTGCGCAAAAACATAACGCAAGTTTTAAAATTAATTAAAAGAAGCTTTGAGGCAGAAGATTTTGCCTCGATAATTATAGTAATAATTATAGTAATTTTGTAATCAAATTACTCGAGGAATTGTTTCATCCTTACAACAAAGCAGTTTTAAATACACAGTTTGAATTCTTCGCTCATTTGCGTGGAATATTTTTGGCTGTCCTGGGTACTTAGTGGTTTTACGCCGACTTGTGGGCGGAGCCAACGAGAAACATCGATAAAGGGCCAGTGAGCAAGATATGCTTTACTCAGTACCACACATGTAATTGTGGATTACAATTTATTTAAAAAAAAAAAGATATTCAATCATGTTTTACATCCTGTATTTGTTAGTTATAAAAATAGGAAGTCAACAAAGTTGCTTATTTTACCATTAACTGAAAAAATAAGTCGATAAGCAGATTTTTCAGGAACCCCCCTATACACACACACACACACACACACACACACACACACACAATGTGTTATTTATGTTGTGTTTTTTTCTTAATACGTTACGAGTGTGGTTTATCTCAGATTCCAGTGCATTTCCTACTTGACAGGAAGCCAGATCTAGACACAACACTTTATTCCGTCTGTTATGTTTTTTTTTTTTTGTTTGTTTTTTATAGTCTGTAAAGTGACATTTCATTCCAAACCCCTTTTGTCCAGCAATGGCTTTAAAAAAAAAAAAAAAAAAAGAAAGAAATCAGGACCTCATCCTGGATCAGATAAGAGGTGAAGAGATTGTTAGCCTCAGCCTTTTAAACTCTTGACACGGACCGGATGATTGATGAGTTTGTTCTCTTCTCTCTGCTATTTATTTATTTATTTATTTATTTATTGAACACAGGAAGGATCGGTGAAAGGGTTTCTGGGATGCGTGCAGCGTTTTTTGTCTACCGTATAAAAGGTTTTAGATTGATGGAGACACCTTGTGTGTGTGTGTGTGTGTGTGTGTGTGTGTGTGTGAGATATCTTTGTTCACATGGCCTTGTACGGAGAGGTTCTGTCACTGTAGATGAAGGACGTTTATAGGAATTAAACACTCGTCTATAAAAGCATAGACAGAAAAGATAGGAGTGTACAGTATAGAGTGTGTGTGTGTGTGAGAGGGATGTTTGTGGTGTGTGTTGCACGTGGAAACGTCAACGATTAGATCACTCATGTCATGGCGTGGCTGTGGTGTCTACGCATTAAGACGATCCGGTCAGTGATATTGTTCATGCGTGTGTGTGTTTGTGTTTATCCAGATTTTTAGTGCATCGTCTCGATCATTTCCATCTCATTGAATTTCAAATGAAGGCAGGAATACTAATGGGGCATAGAAATGTGACCAAGATCCCCACTGTTATGCTAATCCCACTCCCCTCTTCCAGCTAACACACACACACACACGTGCACGCTGCTTCTTTTCCACACGCAACGCTAACATGTTCATCCCAGATCCTTGTCTGCGAAGCCGCGCAGGCTTTTAATCTTCCGAAACATCAAACAGAGATGAAAATCATAATCGATCACTAATCATCGCTGATTATTTTCTAATAACGCAGCACCGCTTAACCTTCTTTCCCTGCAGGTCGAGGAGTACGGCGTCGAGCCCCAGGAAATGGCTCCGGCGGAGGGGGAGGAGCTTGGAGAGGAAGTCGAAGACGTCTCGCAGGTTACGGAAGCAGAAGAGGTGAGAGACGAGCGATTCCTGGGGAATCATCCAAAGCGCCCTCTAGTGCTGATAAAAGTCCTAGAATGTTAATTTAATTTGTTAATTATTTATTGATATTTTTATTATTTTTGTTTAAAGTTGGCCGAAGCAGAACCCGAGACCGGAGCGAAAGAAGAATCCGACGAGGATGAGGAGGAGGACGAGGAATCGGAGCGGCTGCGCTTTAAAACCGAGCGTAAGGACAGCACCGTGGTCCGTCTCTCCGACGCCAGCAGCAAACGCCGGAGCATTCCGGAAACTCTGGGTGCGTCCGATTAAAAACAACCATCAGAATTAGTTTTCATTATCGAACTTTAGCGTCACTCGTTTTTGATGTATATTTATTCACGTGTATAATGTTTTCCTTTAGAACTGACAGAAGAGGCCAAAGCAGACCTGCAGCAGTTTGAGGAAAAGGAACGGCAGAGGAGACAGAATCGCTTTGGTGACCGAGGGAGAGGACGAGGAAGAGGAGGAGGAGGAAGAGGGAGAGGAGGACCTCCATCGTTCGGCATGGGGGGTTTCCGTAAAGATGGATGCGCGGGTCAAGGGAGGATGAACGAATCCAGACCGCCGCTGATCCCAATGAACATGGGCATGCAGGTGAACGCTTACATCATCACAAACGACATCGCCTGTTTATTAAACGTCAGATAAACCACTCTGGGAAAGTGCTTGTAGGGGAAAATCATCAACTCCAGGGATTGCGTTATAGACTAGTTCTGATCGCTAATGGAGTCTTTAACAAAAAAAAATGCAATAAAAGTGAAGAAGAAATGTCTGTTGTTTTTGGAGCTGTGCGTCTTTTTTAAAATGTATTTATTCATTTTTTAGCTTGTGCTGGTTTTAACCCTTCGCTCGTACACGTCCGTCCTTTCAGGTTCACGTGTCTCCGGCGGAACCGAGTAGGTTTGCTTTAGAAAAGTCAATTAGCTCGACTCCCGCTCTTATCCATGTTGGTACACGGATTACCCTGAACGACTTGGCAGCGGTCCATCAGAAAGCATTACGCCAAATTAAATCTGCACTTTGTCTAAGGATTTAGCTCTCCGCTTATTTTATTATTAAATATCCATCCAGGAGTGTAATCCCCTCCGTTTTTTTACCCCTTCATACCTTTTTTTTTTTTTTACTATTAATAATCTTTAAATATTGTCATGACTAGTCCTGTCAGCCTGTCTCTTATTTACTAATCTTTTTACTTGTTTATTAAAAAATGCCCTGATTTAGTGATGCGTAAAGGTTTAATTGAATTTTTTCTTCCCTACTAGGATTAGCTCAAAGCTACACCTTCTATCTTCATTACGTTTTACTTTATTCCCTCTCTGTCTCTCTCTCTCAGCCCAGAATGGTTCCTCCTCAGTCCCATCGTCCACAGCCCCGCCCCTCCGTCCAACGTGTAGGTCCGGGTCTATTCCCGGCACCGCTCATCCCGATTCCCCAGCAGCCCTTGCAGTCCCTGATGCCTCCGCGCTCGCCCGCGCCGCACCAGAGGCCGCAGCAGGAACTGCACCCGCAACGCCCGCACGGGCACGCGCACCCACTTCCACACGCACACTCCAACCACCAGCAGCAGCAACAACAACAGCAGCAGCAGCAGCATCATCCCAAGAACATTCACATCAACCCGCATTTCAGAGGGCCGTCGCCGTCCTCGCCTGGTACGCCGTCTTTACTTATTCACCCCGTGCAAGATAGTTTGTTTTAATGCATCTAAAATACAAAGTGTTGTGTGTACCTATGCAAATGAGAGCAGGTTTAAGTGGGTGTGGCTTCACAGCTACATTGTCTTGCTCTGAGTGGGTGTGGCTTAAGACAACAAATACCTCATGTAGTGTAAAAATCTATAGATGTCTTTGAACCCATATAAGGAAGTGAAAGCATTCCTAAGTACATTACGTAGTATAGAAATCAATAAATGTCTTTGATCCCATACAAGGAAGAGCAGCTATGAGTGGGCGTAACTTAAAAACTACGTTGTGTAATGTCAAAATCTGTTGCTGTCTTTAAATCCATATAAGAAAGTCGGTGCATCCTTAAGTGGGCGTGGCTTAAGACAATACGTTGTGTAGTTTTAATCCATATAAGGAAGAGGGAGCAGCCTTAACTGGGCGTGGCTTAAAAACTACTTTGTGCTCCATAGACATCTATAAATTTTTTTGAACCATATACGGAAGTGAGAGCAGTGGGTGTGGTTTAAAACTATTTTATGTAGTATAGACATCTTTTTACGTCTTTAAACCCATATAAGGAAGTAAGAGAAGTTTGAGAGGGTGTGGCTGAAACATCCAAACCATGTAAGGGAATATATAGGTATCTGCATCTGTGTATAGAAGTTATACACAGTTAGGGGCGTGTCTTTGTTTGTACAACTTGTACACCTGTAATAAGTTCAGTTTGAGTGTACATTGGTGTCTGTTTTTCACAGTTCCGCTGATATCGTCCTCACCGAATCAGCCCAGACCCAACCTCGGCCATCAGAGATTTCCGGTAAGCGAGCACATGGCACCTTACAAATGCACAACACTGCGTCTCGAATGTGAGTGAGTATGGAGTACATGAGGTTTTGCACGCAGGTGACCCCTGGTGGTGTCTGACAGAACTGCAACTTTTTACCCCAGACGGCGTCTTATAATAAGCAGATAAAGTATCTTAAATGTAAGACTGAAATGTAAGGATCGTTCAATGAGGGTGAAAAAATGTCTGCTGCAGCTCTACGTGCTTCAAGCGGACAAAAAAAAAACAACAAGCTAGCGTTCATATCATAACCGAATAAACTCATATAAATATAAAGTGTTAAATAAAAAACTGTCTTTACTATCTGTATCGGCGAGTATTGAACATCACGCAAGGGCTGTTCAGGCCTAATTGAGCCGCTTGTATAGGTGGAGTAGCTTTTGTATTTTATATATTCATAGCCTGACGTTATTTACAATGCTAATTTGAGTGGCGTCACAGACTGACGGCCCTCTGGGTGCCAGATTAGCATCGATTATCATACGCGGACGACTCGCCTCGCTATCAGCTCTCTGATGAATATTAACGCTGGGTTTCTGAATATTTACTCGGATTTATCCAGGGCTGAACATTACTCTAAAGCGCATCGTAACATTCTAGATATTTTTTTTCTCCCCATGTATGAAATTCTTTTGTAAAGATATTAGCATTTTTTTACAGTGTATAAAACTATTCTCTTATCTCATTAAACTTTACCTTGGCACCTGAGCCCCTCTCAAAAAGGTGTCCATTTGTCTTTCAGTGTTTGTTTTATCTCTCTCATGCGGATCCCATCAGGTTACACATATTGACCCTCTCGATGCGTATTTGCTGAGGATTAGAGCAGCATTAGGCATTGTGGTTGCTGTTAAGCTCCCATTGTGACGGAGCTGCCCGTTCCACAGTCCTCCTCTTGCTCTGCCTAGCTAATCCGGCTGATTGACTTTGCTTTAAGTAACTTTTTTTTCCCCCCACCAAGCGCGCACCTTTGCCCGGATTAAAAGCCCGATCGCATCTTAAGTCATTTGTAATGAGCCGAGAGGAAGCGGCGCAGCTCTTTATAAGCAGAGTGTAATTTCTTTAAGAGAATAAAAGAGTCGGTGATGAAGGGATCGCTATTCGGCAGGGAGATCGGAGGAACCTTATCTCAGGACGGGTTTTAGTCCTTTTTTTTTTTGTTTAAAAAAAATAATGTAACCGTTCCTTCCATAGTGATGAGAACGTGACAATGTCTCCTTACAACATCGACCTAAAAGTTGTGGAAAAGCACATTTATGTCTTAAATTTCTTTTTTTTCTGCTTTGATGTTTGGTTCTCATTCATCTTATGTCATATCTTTGCTCTCAGGGCCCTGTGGATTTCCCGCAACACCTCCAGGGTAATTTCCTCCAGGCTCAGAGACCCCCGCCTCAGGAGCAGTGGAGGGGACCGCCGCCACCTCCTCACCAGGAGAGGGAGCCATTCTACAGCAGCGGTAAACCTGAGAACTTGGTTGCTTCTTGAGTAGTGTCACGTCTATTGAGCAAAACCTCACACAACTGTTTAGTGCGGGCAGTTTATCACTCATGTTTGTTGCTAGGGAATTATGGGTAATGTATGCATCAGTACTAACACTGTACGCTCGCTCTTCCGCAGAGCCACGTTTCCCAGCGCAGCCCCTGTTCGATCTCCCAGGCTCCGCCCCCCTGTTAAACAACAGCATCCTCTCTCTGCCCTTCCCTCAGCCGGGGCCGGGGTTCTGTCCCCCGGGTGGTGGAATGTTCCAGAGAGACCTTCCTCCTCCTCGCCCCAATCTGCCCCCTCCTCAGTCGTCTCCTTCCCCACCCATGCCCCGAGGCTTCATGGGACCCAGACAACCGTTTCCTCCACAGCAGCACAACGCCCCCTTCAGTCCGCCCCACACGCCGTTCGGCATGCAGGTACACCCATACACACACACACACACACACACACACATTTTTAGGAATGAAACAGTTCTCTAAAATGCAGTTGATGTTTAAATTCTAACTCCAGTTCTGACTCTGTGTGTGTGTGTGTTTGTTTTTCTGTCCTTTTTTTATTTTATTTTAATTTTCTTTCCCCACACAGCCTCTAATGCAGCCTCAGCATCATGACCCGCCCCCACCACCGCATCATCACCCAATGCACCACCACCAGCAGCAACACAGACAGGAAGTCCCGCCTCTGCGTCATAATCATCACCACCACCACCAGCAGCAACACCAGGGCCAGCCTGGGGAGCCGCGGTCCATCATGCACCTTTCACACCCGCCCTTCCGTCAGCCCATTCCGGGCGGACCTAGACAGATGAAACCCCGCCCACAAAACAACATGGGGCGCATGAGAATGGTATAAAAGTCAGAAGATGACATATTGCGGAATTTGTGGTCTTACAATTTTCATTTATTGGTGTGTGTGTGTGTGTGTTTAGGGGTCTCCTTCGTCCCTGCAGCAGCTCCAGAGCCTCTCTCAGCGCAACAGTAACCTGCGTGAGCTCCCCATTGCACCCGGGAACATGGACCCCGCCCGCCCGCCTCAGCCTAGACCCGTCACCAAGACCGCTCAGAACGCCAGGCCCGGGCTGGGGCCTGGGGGAGGAGCCATTGGGCGAGGGCGGGGTTTTGTTAAACCCACCCCACCTACAAGTGCTTCAGAGATAAAGAATGAAATACCAGCTGCACAGACGAGCACACCTGTCCAAAAACCAACGCAAAACACACCCGCGCAGGTAAACGCGGCCAAAACACCGCCAAAAACACAAATTTATACACGTTAACACGGCCAAACAACCCAATACCTAAGCATAAACACCACCAAAACACACCTGTCCAGGTAAACACAGCCTTAAACTGATAAGTCTTTTTAATTCTCTGTTTTAGGACGAGGAGGAGGACGAGGAGACGCGTCAGTACCGACTGAAGATCGAGGAGCAGAAGCGATTGCGAGAAGAAATCCTTAAACGTAAAGAGATGCGCAGGCAGATGCAGGCCGGGGCCCGCAAAAAGGAGCTCCTGGAGCGCCTCGGGGGCCAAGTACCCGCCCAAGCACCCCCCACGCAGACCCCGACTCAACCCCCGACTCAACCCCCCATTCAACCCCCGACCACCCCGACTCAGCCCCCATCAACCGCCCCCAACGGCATCAAATCCCGTCTACAGAACCCCAGCCTGGAGCAAAAGCCGCGCGTTCAGAACCCACAGAGACCCGCTCCACAGCTCCCGGGTGCCAGCGTGGGCGTGACGGCGCCCCCAGTGGAGAAGATCACACCGGTCCAGACGCAGGCCAACACCATAAGGAAGAGGACGGTCATGCAGCGGCTTAACAGCGGCGGCGTTGGCACGCCACAGATCCCGCCAAAAGTGCGAGCTGTTAAACGAGTACTAAACGTGAGTACAAGTTTATTATCGAGCTCATAAGTATTCACCCCCCTCCCATGTTACATTACATTTAATTGGACTATGTGTCTAGACGCTGGTGAGCCTGAGGACAATGGCGCGTTGGACATTTTTGTGAAGAATGATATAAAAAAAAAAAGTCAAGCGTCAGACTTCATCCTTGAGACAAGTAGTAGGCCTGATGTAAAGTTCACATCCCGCGTGTCCTTTTAATTTTTTCCCTTCGTCCTGTCATTTTTCTCTGAGGCTGGACAAAGAAAACGAGTGTAAGAGCTCGGCGCGAACGTCGCTCAATCCATAAAGCCTCTGCCGCGCCGCTCGGGTCTAATTGAGCACACTCTTTACCGCTGAAGCGCTGAAATGGCACTTGTCAGCGTGAGCTGCTTGGCATTTTGGATTTCGACGGCACCTTAAAAGGTTCGCGAGTCCTCAAGTTTATTCACTCCATCGGGACTAAGTCTATAAACGTTTATCTTTTTTTTTTCTTCTTTTTTTTAATTGACATGGGTGCCGCTTCGTAAATAAACGTCTTAACCATGAAAAGAGGAGGAAGAAAAAATAAAAACCACGTAATCTTATCCTCGAAAACGGATTGACATCGTTATCGTCTCCCTCTCCAGCCGCCTGACGTTGATCCGTGTTAAAATAGGTGTCAATCCCACGACAAGCGCAATTAATCTTCTTCCTGCTCGCAGGTATCGCTGTAATAATACCTGCGAGAGGGGAAAAAAAACGGGGACAGATATTCTTTTAAGCTTAGCGCTGGTGATAAGAGTAAATGAAATGTTCACAAAAGGAGCAGAGGAGGAAGAGGAGGAGGAAGAGGTGAGGGAATAATAGAGTTTAGCATCCGACAAGCAGCTCTGGATTTTCCATTCAGCAGCGTTAATCTGCCCGCGCATCAGACGAGAGGGTGATGACGTGATAGCGTCTCGTTCGAATTCACACGCCAGGCCGGGAGCGCGGGTCAGAATCTCTACGTCTTTTGTCATGTTTTATTTGCAACGCTCGCGTGCAAGGACGCAGTGAGACAGGGAAAGAAGAGAGCGAGACCGGTGTGATAAAGATCAGACGGTTAATAAAGAAAAGAAGGAAATTAATTCATTAACTGAAAAGATTGTAATGTACATACAGTATAATGTCCTCCTTATGTTAAGTAACTTTAGTGATAAAAAAAAAATAAAAATTATTAACTATCTAACTTATTAGTCAGTATAATATGATTTACACAAGAACATGAGACGACAACTTCTTCACGTGATCATCAGCAGTTGAACGGGACTTGAGTTCCTTCAAGGTTGGTCTGAAGAAATGTTACGCATTTTTACAATTTAAAAAAAACAGCGAAAAAGGGTCGGGTATTGCCAGGCGTGTGAAATGAGCGGCTTTTTACCCGAGCACCTGTCACGCCTCCCGCCGCATGTGCAGAATAAACAGGCGTGTATTTCTTCAGCAGGGAGATGAAGCCCCGCCCCTCCTGAATCAGCCGCAGCAGATGATTGGTCGAGCCGCTCCACAGCAGAGACCGCCCGCCGGCAGGAAGGTCACGGTGGCAGCCGCTGGACCACCAACGCAACAACAACCACCACCACCGCCAGCACTGCTGCAGCCGCATCATCCTGAAGTGAACCAGAGTAACCGGGTACGAGCTGGAAATGAAAGAGAAAGTGAACAAATCGGATGTATGAAGGGGGGAAAACACCACAATATTGTTTACGTAACGTCACGTTTGTTTAGTATGTAAAGCAGGACACTGTTGTTTTAAGATTGCTTTCAGCTTTTGACTGCGAATGAACTAATGTCAGTGTTGACATATAAATCTAAGGTGTGTGTGTGTGTGCGCGCAGGTGGTAGTCTCGGGCCCAGGGCGTGGTCGCGGAGCCCGAGGTGGTCGTGTGGCGCCTCAGAACAGACAGAGTAACCGAGTCGCAGAGCCTCAGCCCAGCACGGTGTCTATAGATGGCCTGTCGTCCTCCACCACCGAGAATCAGATCAAAAACCTGCTCAACTCTATCGGCCCCATACAGGTACAACCTACACCCCACTCTGGATTCTGATTGGTCATCCGGTGGTTGTTTGTCTAAAACAGCACCTCCTGTTTGTATCGATTAGTCCGCTTGTTTAAACGTGTTCACGTTTCTGTAGTAACAACTCGGTCACAGAAATATAAAAGAAATCATGTGGCATTGAATTTTACTGTTTATTAAAGGAGTGAGTCTCCAGTGTCCGATGTATTTCAACAGCAGTCTGTTGTAAAATGTATTGTGATGCAGTAACACTTCAGAACACTGGGTGGCGCTCGGAGTCACTGGGTTTTCTGCTTCTGCTATATTATCGTGCAATGCTGCCATCATGTGGTACTTTTTATTCAATCTCTGCACAGTGAGACCAGGTTTATGTCTTGAATATGATATTTAATTGAAAGGAAATGAATATATACATATTTTAAGACCAAAGAGAGAAAATCTGAGTGTTTTTGTTCTCCGTAGATGTTTAAGATGATGCCGCAGCAGAGAAAAGCCATCGCCACGTTCGTGAACCCTCAGCACGCTCTGAGTTTCCAGCACAGCTTCCACAGGTGAGCGCGGAGGAGGTGCTGCTCCTACTTCAGCCTGCTTCCCGTACGCGCCTTAAAGTCAAAACTTTTACAACACATGGAATGATATCTATTAAATTGTGTTCCACATTAAACGAGAATAAAGTCAGTTTGTTTATTATGTTGCAACACAGCACAAAAAACGGCGCTAAATATGAATATTTATCATAATGATTTGATCTGTCATGATAAACAAAGTAACTAAAGAAGAAATGTTTTACCATTAGTATAGCAAGAACTTGCACAGGAACGTGTATTTCGGACGCTTCACCTCATCTACGACTTATAATAATGTTGTTGTTGGTGTTTCGACTGCTCCCGGCAAGGGGTCGCCACAGCAGAATATCCAGTCCGCACTACAACTTGCCACAGATTTTACACCGGATGCTTTTTCTGAAGCAACCTCCCATTGTATCTGGGCGCGGGACCGGCACTGCATCCAGTGGCTGGGAGTTTGACATCAATCGCCACGGAAAAACGTAAAAACGGCTACTCAAAGTCCGTTAAGATTTAAAATACTGTCTCCCACACTCTCCCTACTGTCGCTCTCTATCGTCCAGACCATCTGCTCATCTCCTCCTTGTTGTGATTCATAGCAATAAAACAAATATAGTTGCAAGCAGCGATGAGCGGGCCCAAGCAGCTTGCGCCCTCACAAACCCCCCTCCCCACCTCACACACGAAGACGACATAGGGCCGATGTCATAGTGCTTGGATCCTAATAATAATAATAAAAAGTTTTTAAATTATGTAAACAAATACATTTGTAGAACTGTTCAAGATGTTTTACTTAATGTTTAAGGAAGGAGTCTTTGTTGTCAGAGACCAACCTAAAACATAATTAAGTTTTTTTCTAATAATCAGGATGTTTTATGTTTTGTTCATGCGTTGCATTTTTCTCAGCAACATTACAAGTTTTTATTTCTTTATTATTATTATTATTGATCGTTTTCCATCATGATTGGCCATAACGTGAAACACCACTTGTTTATTTTGTAGCTAGCTTACGTAAATTGACTAGCAGCTAAAAAAATTTTCCCCTCATGTGTTGTAATCACGTAGGCACATGATCGACCTGTCCCACATCGACGTGACCATTATCGACGGCTGAGGACGAGGAAACGATCAGCGCTAAAGCAGAGAGACCGGAGCGAGCTCCTGGAACCGAGGGCCGCGTTTTACTCTTACGATCTCAAAACACTAAACCGAGCCTCGGAGGAACTCGCAGTGGAAACAGAAACGACTCGGATTTTAATCGTCCATGGTTTCACCGTGAGCAGCTGCTTCATGTTTTGTTTCAATTCCTAAAACTTGTCAAACTGAGGTGGGCAGAACGCTCTGACTGATGAGACGCCGTAGAACGTTGTTGTTGTTGTTATTATTAGCGTCTGCTAATATGATTGTAACTGTTTTTCTTTTGTCTCTGAATGATATGAGAGTTTTTAAAGCAAACCTGCGTAGTCGACAGCGATGACGCTCGATAGCGTTTGCTCCCGTCCTCGTTTAAACACTTTTAAATGCACACTCCTGGACAAGATTCTCTCCCTGAAGGCTGGAGTTGCACATGCCGCCACCACTAGAGGGCAGCATGCGAGTAGAAACAGATATGGGAGATTTGTTGCCGCACGATAATCTGAATCGCTTTGAGTAATTTGCTTGTATGAAGTAGCTGTAGTTCGTATCTTGGACACGCTCATGCAACGTATAATCAGCTTTTATTACGTAGATTTTTTTATTTCTGAGCTCTGATTGTGGGTTGGAATATTAACTTAGTATTTGTTTTATTATCACAGTTTGCACAGTTGCAGGATTTTCAGAAGAGTTAACAACACTAACATGCATAGTTTTCTCATTTTCCTTATTAGCCCTAAGGTTATAAGAATTTTTTTTTGATAATACCTTTAAGATTTCTACATGGTTAAAACACAACCGCAACTGTGCGT
Source organism: Clarias gariepinus (assembly GCF_024256425.1). Lineage (NCBI taxonomy): Eukaryota > Metazoa > Chordata > Actinopteri > Siluriformes > Clariidae > Clarias > Clarias gariepinus. The sequence continues at coordinate 48,085,997 of NC_071100.1, forward strand.
TCTGCTTACATATGTGAACAATTAAGTTTTTTCTTGTGATAAAGTCGTTATTGATTTTCTTTTTTCAGTTCTATCACAGTATTTCCAGACCTTAACTTTAACATGCTAAGATATTAGCATTTAGTCATTTTTTTGGAAGAAGACAGCTTTTTTTTTTTCTTAATTAGCCATAGTTTGCTTTGTTTGTTAGATTTTAAGGCGAGTGTCCTCTCACGGTTTCCTCAGCGGTTATTTCTTAACGCTAGCATCGCTCGCCGTGTCCTCATTATTTCCTAATTCAGTGTCGATCTTTTCTGTTTCGATTAGCCATAAAGAGGATGCAGTAGTGCATAGCGACAGCTTTCTTTCTTATCTACGTCCTGACTCTGCAGTTTGAAAAGAGGAATGCTACACAAACACTGCTAACGGCAAAACAAGATCCTTAATTCTTTTTTTTTTCACTTTATCTATGCTAACTATCAAAGCTATGCTAAATATTTAATCTTCCTCGCTTTTCTTTCACAGCCAGAGTGTTAGATTTTAATCAGCATAAGATTTAAAGCGCACTTAGGCCCAATGCCGTTAGGTTTTCAGCTCTTATTTAACGTCCAAATAAAGTGTTTGTGTCCAAATCTTAAGTACCGTCATGCTAGCTCTGCGCTAAATACCTTGTATATATCAATTTGTGGAGATCCTAAGAGGTTACAATATTTTCCTGAGGTAAAAACACCCCATTTTTTATCAATTTGTGTGTCGCCTTGCTAATCAGGATTCTAGCATGTATATCTCTTTTTCTGTTCTGTATGATATCATTACCAAACTCCTTGTCAGTTTCTCACTGTGACTCTGAAGGATTAGCTTGCTAGCATCGCTAAACTGCTTTGAGGCAATTATAAAAAGGTCCTTGATTTTTTTTTTTTCCCCCCTTACAGGACTCTTTAGAAATTTTTTATGGCTGGATGTGTTCTGAAGTGCAATTTTATTCTTCATTTAGTGCTACTGGTTCGTCAAGAGCGACGGATTGTTGCACTAGCTTTGCTAACCAGCCGTGCAAGCGTTTTTTTTTTTTTTTTTTTTTTTTCCCCTCTCCTCTCACGGATTGTGAGATATAATATTTTCCTCCTCAGCCTGAGACGGATTTCCACTTTGTCACAGTTTCTAGTGTATCGCTGATGAGCGCCGTAGCTGTCTATTCTTTTTGCGCTGGTTTTCTTTTTTTATTAAAGAGATGGATGTGTTCGCGTGCACGTTTCAGCTCAGGTGGTTTAACATGAATGAATGCGGCTTAATATTTGGTTCTTTTCTCGCGAGCGTAGTAGCCGCCCCCTCATGCTCGTTCCTTTAGTGTGAATTATTCAGTGCTTCTCTGCTCTGCGCTTGTCCAGGAGCAGGTGTGTGTCGGGAGCAGCCGCTATCAGCGCTCACGATCCTTGTATATAAGACGTGGCTAAACTAGACGTTTCAGAAAATTCGACTGTAACTGCAGGTGATTTTCTTTTTTTTTTCTTTTTTTTTTTTGAAGATCATAACCTTGTACTAAAACACAAACATTGGATTGTTTTACACGTTCTGTGAGCTGCGCGCTCATGCCGAAGGTTTATCTTTGCCAGGCTTATTATCATTATTATTATTATTACTATTATTATTATTTGAAAATGTTTTAAAGATTAAAAAAACAAGGAAAAGGAACAAAAGAATAAACGATGGTCATGTGTATATAATGTTACGACACGGATGTGCAGACGGGTCACTTTGTGTGCGTGATTTGGGGGGTTCGGTGTAATATATCTCTCTTCTCATTTCACTTCACCTTCACATTCTCCATCCATGTGTTTGGGGTTAAAGTGTGTGTTTTATGTGTGTGTGTTTGTAGGGTGGTAACCCTAACCCTTATGAATATTAAGAAATTTTACATCCTGATGTTTTTAGAATTTTTGGTTGTTCGACTTTTAAAGCACTTTTTTTGGTTTTTGTTTATTTATATATTCATTTATTTTTGAGCTCAGTCTCAAAGAAAAATATTTTTCTTAAACTTAACCATGTTTTCACATTTGATGTTGTCTTCCTAAGACAATTAATTATCTAGGAGCTGGTAAGAGCGTTGCTATGGTTACAGGATGCAAGAGTTTTATTACGGTTGTCATATGATTACGTGACTTCCTCTGGACAACATTATTATTATTATTATTAAATACATTCAATTTGAGGAAATTAAAAAAATTAGGGTTAAAAAAAATCATCAAATGTGAAAGCAACCTTAATTCAAAACATGCTTTATGTAAAATTTAAATACATATCAAGGTCTTTTATTTCAAATTTCAAAGTGATAGCTGAATATATGAAACAGGTCAGTATTTATTTCTGTCTCGTCCACAGGTGTTCTCGTAAAACGTTGGTAAGACGTCGTTATCATTTTGTACGCGCATGCTGAAATTTTGCTCGTTTACATTTTGTTTTTTAATTTGTTTATTTATTTATTTTTTTACATTTTGATCTTCAGATTTAAGCACACTTTTTACATTTGTATTTATATGGATTTTAATTTTATTATTTTAACTTCGAACCGTATCAGCTATGCTGACCTGTGTCACGTGACACATTTTTTTAGACGTATATGAGATTTAAACTGATAGGAACAAATCTTATAAGAAAACCTGGATTCATGTTGAATCTTGAAGTAACTTCATTAGAAGTTTGTGGTCACCTTTTTATTTATTTATTACTATTAATTAACCTTATTTTACTTGTACTATGATGTGGTTCAGTTATTAGAATCATTTGGAGGACCTTATTCCATTTTGCAACAATGTAGAAGAGGGCATTATTTATTTTTTATTTTTTACTATGATGATTATTATTTTGCAATGTTGGAAACTTTTCCAAATCAATTTTATATGTTGAAAATCACTGAAACTGTTTTATAATTAGTAACTCCTTAAAGGATAGACTCGTCATTTTAGGTAAATTTTATATATTTTACTAATTAGATTTTTTTTCTTCTCGGGCTAGATGTTCCAGAGACTGCTGACGGCATGAAGGGGTTTTAAAGGAGCGGTTCAGCAACGATTCCTCAAACGCAGTCGATCAGCTAAAGACCGGTTTGGTGTCCGGTGTCGGCTTCTTCACTTTCTAGCAACAAGGCTAACCATAATGAAACAGTGCAGCCTATAGCCTAAAGATTTTTATATATTTTTTGTAGCTGTAGGTAGATTTGGACACTTGTTTTTAATGAAAATATCAGCCTTGCAGCTCTAGTACGTAAGCTACCATCGGACACCAAGCGCATCAGCTGATCTTTACTAGATTTGAGCTCAAAACCTTAAAGGGGCAGTGTGTAATATTTACAGCCCTGTCGCTTTCCAGACAATAGACCATAAACTTTACCAAGCTGTCAACGCAATCCCAACAACATTGTAATTGTCCTTGAGTTAAAGGTGGTAGATTCAAACAGCTATGATTTGCCTTAGAGGAGGTGGGGCTAAATTCAGACCTAGAAAAATGTAAACTCAAATCAGGGCAAGACATTGCATTCTTTTAAATTTGTTAACTTGGTCAGTTCTAAATTGCTCATTTAGATGCTTTATCAGTTATAAAGAGGAATCTATAATGAACTTGGTTTTGTTCCTGCTGTGTTTTTTTTTTTTTTTTTTTTTTTTTAAGCCTTCTGCTTGTTTGAAGGACGACACTTAAAAGGAAACATCTTAACCAGAAACCAAGTTAAGCAGGAGGCGGAGCTAACGTCTAGGTCAGAAAGAAAGAACCAGAAAAAAAGAGCGATTCGATAAAAAACAACATATAAACTACATTAATTCTAAATTTTTTATTTAAAAATGCTCTGATTTATTAAAGGTTTTAATAATATCCTAAATAATTGAGGTTTGTTAATCTTGCATTCTGCACCTTTACTCGCTGAACCGCACCTTTAATACTCGGGTTTTGATTGAACTAATGACTGGTTTGTCCACAGAGTGTGTTTCCTGGCGAGCGGCTTTTTTAAAAACTCTAATTCTAAGTAATTTTTTCCCCCAGGTCCAGGGGCAGAACAACTTCACCATCCTTTCTGTTATCACTGTCTTTTCTCTCTTCACAGTTTTGCTAAACATCAAATAGAGAATTCTGTGAATTCCTTTATGCTCTCTATCAGCGAATCGGCTTCTCCACGCTCGACTGCACCTTTAATGTTCACATGACCTGCCTTTTTTTATATTAAAGCAGGGAGGACGTGGCGTGTGGATTTCCTTAGTTTGTTTACCGTGGATCAGTGACGCTGCACCCAAGCGAGCATTCACACACTCGATCAGAGCTCCGAGTGATTTCTCTGTTACACGCACACACACACACGCACACACTTCTGCGTTGTTGTTGGGGATTCGAAGCGAAAGCGAACGCTCCATATAAAAAGACAATGTACTGTACACTCTGAAAGTCATGTGATCACTCAAAACTGTGTGTTTCTCTAAACTGCTGTCATGGCTGTACCAGTATGTACACGTGCTCTTTTTGTCATCATGTAAATGTTAAATAAATGCAAGCACAAATCCCAAAACAATAAAATTATCTGAAACTAATGTGAATGTGTGAGTGTTACGTTCTATACCACAATCAAAAACATAATCAGCAAAACCTAGAAGTCTAGGAATTGAGAGAATAACGTTAGAATCAAGACAGGGGTGTTGGGATAATGAGAGATGTGTTGGATTTAAGACAATGGTGTTGGGATAATAGTGTTAGAATTGGAGTTTTGGACATGTGTGAAAAGTGTTTGAATGATGTTGGAACAATGAGAATTTGTTGAAATTAAGATAGTCGTGTGCTGAAATTATGAGGATCTTGTTAGAATTGCGCTGGCAGTAGGAGGACATTGTTAGAATTCTGCTGGAATTATGGGGACATTGTTAGAATTGTGCCAGAATTATCAGGGCATTGTTAGAATTGTGCTGAAGTTATGAGAACATCATTAGAATCATTGTTACAATTGTACTGGAATTATGGGGACATTGTTAGACTCATGCCAGAATTATGAGGACATTGTAAGAATTTTGCTAGAAATATAAGGACAATGTTGGAATTGTGACGGAGTTATGAGGACATTGTTAGAATTCCGCTTGAAATATTGAAGTCATTGTTAGAATCGTGCTGAAATTATGAGGACATTGTAAGAATCGTGCTGGAAATATGAGGACATTTTTTAGAATTGTGCCAGAATTATCAGGGCATTGTTAAAATTGTGCTGAAGTTATGAGAACTTTGTTAGAATCGTGCCAGAATTAAAAGGTCATTGATAGAATTGTGCTGGAAATATGAGGACATTGTTGGAATTGTAACGGGGTTATGGGGACATTGTTACAATTGTACTGGAATTATGGGGACATTGTTACAATTGTACTGGAATTATAGGGACATTGTTAGAATCATGCCAGAATTATGAGAACATTGTTAGAATTTGCCTATAAATATAAGGACATTGTTGGAATTCCGTTGGAAATATTGAAGTCATTGTTAGAATCGTGCCGAAATTATGAGGACATTGTAAGAATCGTGCTGAAATTATGGGGACATTGTTAGAATTGTGCCAGAATTATCAGGGCATTGTTAGAATTGTGCTGAAGTTATGAGAACATTGTTAGAATCGTGCCAGAATTAAAAGGTCATTGATAGAATTGTGCTGGAAATATGAGGACATTGTTGGAATTGTGACGGGGTAATGGGGACATTGTTACAATTGTACTGGAATTATGGGGACATTGTTAGAATCATGCCAGAATTATGAGGACATTGTTAGAATTTTGCTAGAAATATAAGGACATTGTTGGAATTGTGACGGAGTTATGAGGACATTGTTAGAATTCCGCTGGAAATATTGAGGTCATTGTTAGAATCGTGCCGAAATTATGAGGACGTTGTAAGAATCGTGCTGGAAATATGAGGACATTGTTAGAATTGTGCCAGAATTGTGCTGAAGGTATGAGGACATTGTTAGAATCTTGCCAGAATTATAAGGACATTGATAGAATTGTGCTGGAAATATGAGGACATTGTTGGAATTGTGACGGAATTATCTGGACATTGTTAGAATTGTGCTGGAATTTTGAGGACATTGTTAGAATTCTGCTGGAATTATGAGGACATTGTTAAAATTGTGCCAGAATGATGAGGGCATTGTTAGAATTGTGATGAAGTAATGAGGACATTGTTGGAATTGTGCTGGAATTATGAGGAAATTGTTAGAATCATGCTGGAATTATGAGGACATTGTTAGAATCATGCCAGAATTATGAGGACATTGTTAGAATTTTGCTGAAAATTTGAGGACTGTTGGAATTTTTACGGAGTTGTGGGGACATTGTTAGAATTTTGCTGGGATTATGAGGACATTGTTAGAATTGTGCCAGAATTATGAGGGCATTGTTAGAATTGTGCCAGAATTATGAGAACATTGTTAGAATCGTGCCAGATATCGTGTTGGAATAGTGGGAATAGTGTCCAATTGATCTTGGAACAATGAGAAATTTGTTGAAATTAAGATAATATTGGAATTCACAGAATAGTGTTGCATTGTGTTAAAAGTATAAGAACATAGTTAGAATTGTCCTGGAATTATGATAACATTATGAGAATTGCGTGGGGCCGATGTCGGAATTGTGAGAAATGTGTTAAAATTAAGATAGAGAATAAAATTAAGATATATAGAGAGAGATAATCTTAAAAATAATGTTTGAATTGTGTTATAATTATGAGGACATTATTAGAATTGAGTGGATTTATAGGAAATGTGTTGAAATTAAGATAGTAGTGTTGGAATTATAAGAGAAGTGTTGTATTGATGTGGGAATTATGTTTGTTATTATGACAGTAGTGTTAGAATTATGTTGGAGTTATGAGAATGTTGTTGGAATGATATTGGAATTGTGAGTAGTGATGGAATTATAGGAGCATTAGAGTAATGTTGGACTTGAGGTTATAGTGTTTGAATGTTGCTGGAACTATAAGAATACTGTTATAAGAACTGTATTGGAATTCTATCTGGCCAACTCAGCCAGGTTCGTCACAGCCTTCCTTAAAATGTTTGCCACGTTCAGATGTCTAACCGCGGCTAAGAGTCTCATCACTGTAGTGTGCTTGAAGTTCAACGCCTTCATTCAACAGAAATTTCATTACAGGTTCTGGGTTGATCTGAGCAACCCTTGTATATATAAAGTAGATGTACTATATAAGTGTGTTTTTTAAGTGTAAAGTTTGTTCAGAAAAAAAAAATTCAACAGTTTTGTTTTGAGACATTTTTGTAGCGAGTGAATTGAATGCTTATACACAAACTCGTTAGCTTCTTAGTTTGTGTGTGTGTTTAGAAAAGAGGTTTGAAAGCTTTTGAACTGTGTTGCAACATGAACAGAAATTCCACGGCCACTTCTCTCAAGCAGTTCTTCATTGTGTGGTTTTTTTTTTGACCTTGCACGCTTTATGCCAATACACACAAAAGCATCCAAAAAGCATAAGCATTCCTCACCACGCGGGTAAAAAAAAAAAGCGGCAAAATCCTGCAAGCGGCCTTGTGCCTAAAGAAAAAAAGAGAGGGAGTGAGAGAGAGAGAGAAAATTGCTTGAGATCGCAATAAAATTTTTTTTTTTTTTTAACTTACTACTACTATACTTGCTTAATATTGCAGTTTTTTATTTTAGATTTTTCCTAAAATGCTACAATAAAACGATGCTTCACTGATCCACCACAACTTATACGAGTTATAAATAATATAAAAAGATATAAAATTGTATGCATCTAATAGAAATACAGACAAAGGAATGTTTATTAAATTATTGTCCTGCATCAGCAAAGGAGATTCCTGAAACTTCTAAAATTGGGTTATGAAAAATGTTTTGTGTCAGCGTGAAGAGAGATCAATTAAAGCTAAAGAGACTTTATAAAGTGTCATTGTAGTGATTTGAAATGTGTTTGGTAGATTTAAGAGAGTAAACAAAAGAATAAACTAAAGATAATTAGTTTAAATATAATAAATATAACAATATATACAAATGCTTAGTGAAATTAAATTGTTAAAATAAAGAGCTCACAGTTATGATTAATAGCTAAAGTAAAAGCAGTTCCACACGCACGATGCGAAGAGAACTCAAGGGATTGGGACTATACTGCTGTGTAGCTTATGCTTAGCTTTAGCTCCTTTTGGTGCTTTGTGTTTTGAGGTCGGGCCTCCATGGATCGGACATCACACTCCCCTCAGATGCTCAATTGGATTGACATTTGGATGAATACAAGGCAGTTTCAACACCTCAGACTTTTTGTAGTGTTTGTCAAACCATTCTTGAACAATTTTGATAGTGTCTCTGGGCACATTATCCTGCTGAAATCCTCCAGAGCATCACACTGCAGAACATGCTTCCTCAGACCAGACCACTTTCTTCCATCGCTCTGTGGTCCAGTTTCTGATTCTGACGTGCACAATGTAGGTGATGTTGGTGGTGGACTCGTGTCGGCATGGGCACCCTGACTGGTCTGCAGCTACGCAGCCCCGTACGCTACAAACTGCTAAGCACTGTTTGTTCCCACACCTTTCTATCAGAACCAACGATTATGTTTCTGCAGTTTGAGCTACAGTAGCTCTTGTATTGGATCAGACTACACGGGCCGGTCTTCACTTATCTCGCGTATTAATGAGCCTTGGCCTCCCATGACCCTGTCTTGAGTTCAGCAGTTTTTTTTTCCTAAGCTACTTCTGGTAGATCCTGACCACTGCGGACCAGAGCGACTGTTTTTGAGTCGCTCTGACCCAGTCGTCTAGACATCACAATTTGGCTCGAGTCAAAGTCGCTTAAATCCACACAATGTTTTATTCAAAGTACCATTTATTGTTTTTTCATTCTCTTCTTTTGTTTTCTAGCTTTCTAGAAAGCTTCATTAATAGTTTGTGTGTGTGTCGTGTGTATATGTCTGTGTGTGAGGGTATGATGTGCAATAAACACTCATCTTTAATCAGGAACACACACACAGTCTGAATGTAGCAGAGAGCCCACACATTTCACACAAACACACCATCCAGCTCCAAGAACACTCAGGTTTTTATTTTGCACCACACACACACTTTCTCAAAAGTGAGAGACTGAGAGACAGACAGACAGACAAACAGGTTGCTATGTGTGCAGACATACCTGGACAAATAGACAACGTTTACATCAGGTCAAGGTTGGTTTCATCTGTTTGTCTATCCCTCTTTTTATCCGTCTGTCTCTAGCAGTCTGAGTCTGTCTGTTCATCTGTTTGTAAATCTGAATAATTCTGCCTCTGAAGGAATAACCTAAATAACCTCTCAGTCTAGCCTTCCATCCCTCCAATGTTATTCATGTTCCGTTAATCCATCCATCCAATCACTCACTCACTCACTCCCAACTCATCTTCTATACCGCTTTACCCTGTATTGTGAGGGACCTGGAGCCTATCCCCGGAGATTTAGGGCACCAGGCGGGGTACACCCTGGACAAGGTGCCAATCCATCGCAGAGCACATACACATTCACACACTACGGGCAATTTGGGAATGCCGATTAGCCTAATCTGCAGGTCTTTGGACTGTGGGAGGAAACCGGAGAACCCAGAGGAAACCCACCAAGCACGGGGAGAACATGCAAACTCTATGCACACAGAGCCGGGAATCGAGCTGGGCCTGGAGTCGAACTCGGACCCTGGAGGTGCAAGGAGACAGTGCTAACCATTACCGTGCCGCCACTTCATCCATTTATCTATTACATATTTATAGTCCCAGTTCCAAAAAGGTTGTGGCAATGTGTCAACTGTAAATTCTCTTCACGTTGTCCTGTATTATAAACTCTACGACAACTCATCATTTGATGATGTACCGTGTCAATTACTTGTGGAAAATATGCACTGATTTCAAATCTGGTGGCTGCATCATGCGCCAGAAAAGTTGGGACAGATGACTCTTTCCCATTTTGTACCATAATTTCTGTTAATGTATTCCTTCAATTGTCTGCCTATCCACTTATCCATCCATCAATCCATCCATCCCATAGTCTATCCAAGGTCTATGCATCTATTCATTTACCAATCTATCCCTCCATCTCACAGTTAATCCATGATTTTCCCTTCCATTTATCCCAAAGTATATTAAAGATCAATTTATCCATCCATCCATGAGCTATAAAACTGTTTATTTATCTATCCATCCCACCATCTAGCAATTGTCTATCCATCCACTTATCCACTCATTTATCCAAGTCTTACCATGATGTATGCTTCTATTCATCTAACCATCCCATAGTCTACCCATCTATTAATTTATGCCATCCGACTGTTACTCTGTGCTCTGCCCATCCACCCATGCATACCACAGTCTATTAAAGGTCCACCAATCCATCCATTAGTCATCCATTCATCCAAGTCTATTTATGAGCTACACATCTTTACATTTATCCATTCATGCCACAGTCTATCAATTCTCCCCATCTACTTATCCATTCATCAGTCCATCCACCCATGCGAGTCTTTCCCTGATCTATGCATCTATACATCTACACACCCCAGTCTATCCAAGATCTATCCATCGATTAATTTACCAATCCATTCCTTGAATTATCGACCCATCCTTAAATCCATTTATCTATCCATATATATCTCACTTTAAAAACTAACTATACTCTATCCATACATTCATTCACCCCTAAAAAAGTATATCTATCATCCATCCCTTTATACATTTTTCTAAAAGTATGTTCATAATCTAACCAACCAATATCCATACATTCTTTCCTTCCTCCATCAGTTTATTCAACTCTATCCATTCCTTTATCCATTTAATGTTTGCTCAAAATCTAACTACAATTCAATATATCCATCCAACAAGCCCTTTATCCATCAGTAATAATGTGACAACCTGCTCATCCATCCATTCATTTAACAGTTTGTCTGTCCATCCATCCAACTATCTGTGCATATTCTTGTTGCCTACCCAAATATTATCCCTCCAGTATATACACTCATTCCATCAGGCTTTCATTCAGCCACCAATTAACTTCATCCATCCATCTGTCCATTCCTCTATCCATCCATCTCTCCATCAAACAAGCTAGCCATAATTTTATTTTCCATCCATCCATCCATCCATCCATCCATCCATCCATCCATCCATCCATCCAAATCAACAATGCATCCATATCTGGGGGTGTGTGTATACAGGAAGCATGGCGACCAAGCCGTATAAATGTGTGCTGTGCTACAATTGTAGAAAACTATTTATATTTATAGGTTCGTCTTAATTTTTTTTTGTATAGTGTTACTTATCTAGCATGACAAAAAATAAAACTAAATAAATCTCAGAAACACACATTGTTTCTTTGTCACATTTTTTATAATATAAACATATAAATAATCATCTCTATACATTTCCTGACACATTGAGCCTGTGCATATCTGCTACATTTTAATCCTATAAAACTATTCACCTATTACAAAAAAATGAGGAAAAAAAATACATTTTAGTAAATTTACAGGAGTTACGTATTATTTCAGTCTGTAACTCTGCTGTTAGGCGAGTGAAATGTCCAAAATGTGCAGTTCTGTTTTCCTGAAAGGACCAACCAAGCACAAGAGAAAGGAGGGGAAAAAACTGGACATAAGGCAAAAATGATGGAAAAATAATGATGATAGTAAAATAATAATAATAATAATAATAATAATAAAAAAGAATAATAGCACGAAGAAACTCTTTGTGACTACTTAAATTAAAATATATTCTCATAATTTACACTATTTCAAGTGATTCGGCAACGATCGAACAGTCAAAATCTAATTTACAATTCTGTGTATAAAAATATAATTTATGGACCCCCCCCAATCCCCAAAAATATATATAACAGTCAGTCAGTCAGACGCACGCAGGCATGTGCCGATAATATAACTTTAACAAATAACGGCGTTATTTGGGATGTTACCTGGGAGGCAGCGTTTTAAAATCTTTTACTTTGGAGAAATTTGAATGAGAACACTAATTAGGCCAAAAAAAGGGGCGGGGCTTAAGTTAAATTTGAGACAACGTATGACATCTTTTCACTTATTCGGCTCGTCGAACGTCTTAGCACAAACTGCTGGCTTCAACAGACACAGTTACAGTCAGCCTAATGATACTTAGCTTCAATTCCACATCAATTAAGTTAAGCCCCGCCCCCTGGTTGAATTTGGAACGATCGGCACATGCCTTAGTGGCACTTTTTTCATTCATTTTTCTTTTCTTCTTGAAGTATACAAAAATAGATTTTGCACATCCGGATGGTACACACATATGCTGAAACACAATCCTTTGCGTGAGTGTGTGTGTGTGTGTGTGTGTGTGTGTGTGTAAGTGTGGGTGGGTGAGTGTGGGTGAGTGTGCAAGAGAGAGAGACAGAGAGAGACAGATAGAGAGAGAGAGATCAGCAGCCCGAGTTCACATGTGAATAAATTATTCAGGACACTTTTAAGGCTCCGTTTCTTTCTTTTTTTTCCATTTTTATGAGATGGTGTCTGTAAAATAATAAATATTCCTCCTTTTTTTCCTCTTCCAGAAAGGGGGGCCCGTTTCTCTCTTTTTATTTATACTCTAATATTGTCTTGTGTCCTACATTAGTCTTTGATATTCATATCTATTTATATATGTATATAGACATTTTTTTTTTCAGCTCTTGTCCTCCATGCTGAGTGGATGAAAGGCAGCTTCACCTAAAATCCGTGTCCCAATTTGGTACAGAAAGTCAGAGTACCAGTGCACACCGTCATTCTGGAGAGACCTGTTGAACAAAAACGGTGCCACCTTGTGGACAAAGCGAACGGGCGTGAACGCTAAGTGTGCCAGCTTCTGGTTCTGTACTGCGGCGTAACAGGAAGCGAGGACGTCGTCCACCACGATGGTGCCGTGACCCGTGAGCGGCGCGAAGGATCCCTCGCGTTCTTCTTCGTAAATCCGATCCACCGTGACTGCACGAAGACGCCTTCCTGCCTCGTCCAGTATCATCACTTCCTGTCCTGGCGTGACGTCGCTGGCGAATGTCTCGGTCAGCGTGGAGTTCTGGACGACGAAGAGCAGGTGTGCAGCGGTCAGCGCGATCCTCATCGCTGGGTTCCTGGTTTCGATGATGCGGAACGCTCGTCTCCTGGCACTGTCGCGGTCCACAAACATGATAAACTCACTGTAGACGAGGTTCCCGAACCCGTCTGCTGCCAAGACCTTATCTCCCGCCTTCAGGTCCTTCACCTGCTTCGTCGCTCCATCCTTCAGGCGCACGCGAGCCGAGCCGGGAAAACAGCCACCCGACTTCGCTGCCACGGAGTTCTCTGTAAAGACATAAAAATCGAGTTTACTCAAATGCCGTCACAGTTACAGGAAAGTTTATTTACATGTAGTAAGTGCTTAATTCATCTTTAATAGAGTTCATGAATTAATAAACATAAATAATTAAGGATGCTTATCATTTATTATTTCTTTCTTCAATAGATAAAAAGTTAAATACTAATAATTTCACATATTTTATCCTAATAATAACAACATTTAACTAAATAATAGTTGTAACATATAATGTAATAATAATTAAACATCTTTTAATTTAAACAGTGATGATTCAACACATTTTAAATTAAATGCAATAATAAAAGTTTTTAGTGATCATTCATTTACTGCTAAACCAAAAAAAGTTGTAATGCAACATCTTTTATGTGACAATTAAATATTTTTTATTTAAACAGTGATGATTTAATGTATTGTACATTAAATAGTAATAATTCAACATTTAAATTGTAAAATTCTAAAAATATCTAGCTAAATGGTGATAATTCAGCATATTTTAAGTTAAATAAGAATAATTTTACATTTGTTTAAATGTTGAATTACAGTGAAATTCAACATTATTTAAATATAAATAGTATTAAATCAACATGTGTTAAATTCGTAATAATTCAACATTAAAACGTTTTTAGTTTATTTGTGACAATTCAGTATTTTCTGTTTAAATAGTGATAATTTAAAATGTTTTAAATAATTAAAAATAAATGAATTCATGTTGTAGATTAAAATTTTATAAATGTGTTAATTCAATATATTTTAAGTTACAGTTCAACATTTAAAATGTAATAGTGATAATTCAAAAAAGAAAGCAATTATATCAAAAGGTTTAAGCTAAAAAGTGCCATGTTTCATGTTTAAAAGTTCAATAAAAAATAGATATGTTATAAAATAATTTATTACAATATGAGTTTTCATAATGTTAATAGGGACAATTTAATAACTTTTTTATGCTAATAGTGACCATTTAAGTTTTTAAGTTGTATGTTATAAACAAGTTTGTGTCAATTCAAAATATTCTTAGTGATCATTTAATGTTTAAAGTTAAACTGTGATAATTCAACTAAAAAGTAAAAAAAATCTACGTTTTTAGTAAAATTTTAATGATTTGGTATTTTAATATAAACCGTGATGATTCAAGATGTTAGTTTTAATTCAATATAGTTTGGTTATAAATTAATGTTTTAAATTAAGAAATGATAATTCTACAAAAAAAAGTATAGAAAAGTATAGAAAGTTTCATTTAAAAGTATAAATAATGGTAATTTAATACATTTTAATGTAAATAGTGTCCATTCAAGGTTTTGAGTTTAATGATGACTATTTTTTTAAATATGAATTACTATTTTTTTTAAATAAATAGTGGAAATTCATGTTTCCAGTTAATTTTATTAGAGACATTTCAAATGAAATGATTGATTATTTTTAACATTTTCTAAAAGAAAGCATTGATTTCAAAATGCTGATGTTCAAAATCAAAATGATGTTAAAAACTGTGTTTATTATAAGTTTTTTTTAAACATTAAGTATATGTTGTTAATTGAACAATGCGTAACTGCTCGGAATCAGGATTCAAAAACAGAGTTATTACGTTACTGGAGAAACCGAGTGTGTTCAGAAAGCCCTCGTGTGGTGTGTAGTGAATGAGACAAAGGGAATAAGGCTCCGTATTGGAACACAGCCTTTCGGCAAACAAAATCAATCAGAGCAGCTTGTGTGAATTTCGGTTCGGATCTTCCCAAAGAGCATGAGTGTGTGTGTGTGTGTGTGTGTTCACTGGAAGAGGCTCGGACGGCTCTAATTAAAAAAAGCTCCAATAAAGGAGGCGACATTGTCATTCTAATTACAGTTTGTGTACGAAGCTCTTAGAAAATAAAGGAGGGGACACTTCTGGGCCTTTTTCCCAGCAACTTGCTCATATTTGCTCAGGTGCAGGAACGTCTGGGTGACAATTCACACACACACACACACACACACACATAGATTGCCTGGTTTAAAAAAAAAAGGAAGAAGAAGAAAGAATAGGTATTTGCTCTCCCAGATTCTCTGTTGATGGAGATTTGAATGTAAATGAGGTCTGAAACGGCAGACTAACGTCAAAGCCACCTTTTTATTTCCCATCATGCTTCTCTCTTCACATTCCTGTCTCTCGGATCACACTTTCGGCAAACATGGCACAAGGTTTGTGCCTCTTCTTCTTTTTAAAACTCTAATCCTCTCATCAGATCCTGGGCCACGGAACTCCTCCTTTTTTTTTCTTCTTTTTTTTCTTTTTTACGAAAGGCATGTGACCTCCGAGTGACACGGGGCTTTAATAAATATGTCAAAACGTGTGTTTGGAATCGCAATGTGCAGATTTCGTCTTTAAACAGACTGAAACATGAGCGACGTGCTAACAGAGGAGACGGGATTTATCTGGATGATTTTTTCCCCCTGAAGTTTAAACAGATTTGAATATTTTATAATCGTATTATGTGATGTGATGATGATATGCAGCGAAAGACAGTTTGTCTATGTATACAATTATTTATTTGAAATTATATTATTATAATTTAGTAACAATAGAAGAAAATTACAGATAATTTAAGAAATTTAAGAATGTAAAAAATTATTCATTCCAAAAGAATTCTGATGTCTGGCAAGAACTAAGTAACTAATTATTTAAATAAATTAATAGTTTATTAATTAAAATTATTATTTATATAATAAAGTACATATATCAATATATTTTGTACAAATATACTCTATTTTAAAATTCGATTTTGAATTCAAATGAATCAGTCACGCATGATTAATAACTAAAAGACGTTATAGTAAATGTAATAAATAAATCATTTTTCAACTGAACGTAAATTGAATTTGATTCGATCTGCTGCGCGTTTTCCCCTATAAAGAGTTTCTCCCTTACAGAGACTGAGTGTGGCGATATAAGCTCACTAATCACCATCATGCACACACACACACACACACACACACACATGCACACACACCATCACGGCTCACTTCTGGGAATCTAATCATAGGGATTATAATGATAGAATGGATGTGTAATAACAGGGTTAATAAGGATTTGGGTGAAGATGAGGATCAAGTTAAAAGGATAAAGACGAGGAAACGTTTGATTTATTTAATGTTTGAAGCTACTGAGGGAAGAAAAAAAAATATATATATATATTATCGACATTTATAGATAAACATTTAAATGTCACATACTTAATAAATAGTATAAATAGAATAAAAATCTAATCTTAATAAAAAAAGGCATTTAAAGGTTGAAATATTTCAGCATGCACAAAAAAATTTAAAATTTTTATTTAAAATTTGTTTAAAACAACAAAAAAAAAACTTTTTTCTATCAGTACTTTATTTGATCATTCATCATCAGGTCTGTCTGCTCTCCCCTTCATTCGTTTACTCGTTTTTGTTTGTTTCGCCCTTTTTTTGTGCTGCTGAGGAAAATTTCCGTAAAACCATCCCGAGATTTTTCAAAGAATGAACCCGAATCGTCTTCTTCTCTTTAAATGTAACACAGGACACACACTTTTCACACACACACGCCAGCCAGCTCTGAGAACACAGAAGCTCTTCTTATAGAGTAAATCTCTCTCTCTCTCTCTCACACACACACACACACACACACACACACACACATTTATCTCCAGACTCTTCAACACTCTTTTATCTTTTCATCCAGGTTTTATGGACAGATCTCGTCCTGTTTTTTTTTCTTTTCTTACCAGCTTTAACGGAGCAGTGGATGTGAGCTTTGGACTCGTAGTACACCCAGTCGAACCCGGCCTCCACGGCTAAGCGCGACAGAGTGCCGTATTTGCTTTTGTCCCGGTCGGACGTGGTGATGTCCACTGCTCGGCCCTCGTAGTGAAGCGACTCCTCGAAATGGTGTCCGTCTTCGTCCCAGCCTTCGGTCACGCGCAGCTTAACTCCCGGCCACTGGTTCATCACCGAGATCGCCAGCGAGTTCAGCTTGTCTTTGCATCTCTGAGAGAGAAGAGAAACGAATCGGTGAGAAGAGCAAAGCTTCAAATGCTGTCTCAGTTTAGCTTCAACAACAAGTTTGTCTTGATCCTTGGATGGGATCCAAAATATATTGATAAAAAAAAAAATCCTAGTCCTGGTTTGACTTGAACACTCTTCCTATGTGTGAATACACGTTCAAGTCGAACCAAGACTAATGTTCTTGAGTAGTATATGTTTTGTATATAAACCGCTCTGTCCACTAGGGGGCAGGTCAGCGCCTAAATATAGCTAGCTGTCAAGTTTCACTGTTCCTGATAGCCGTGAAAAACAGTTGTGTAGACTCCTCCCACTTTTACAAACGTGAAACAAACATATCCTAACTGTACTGGAATGGCCATAAAATTGGCTCCGTTTCACGACGAAGCTTGGCAGCTAGCTATATTTAGGCGCTGACCTGCCCCCTAGTGGACAACGCTTTTTTTTAAATTCTGCGTATATGATTTCGCTCAGGCCGTATTTACGCTATGTTTCAGGTCGAGTTGACATTAAATCACCTTAGAGTCCTAGAATACAAAATATGCTAACGTTCGAATAACAAAAAAATGTAGCGCAAAAGAAAAAATGTGTTCACTTTAGGCGCAAACGTGAAACAGTGTTTTTTTTTTTAGGGCTGTGTGTATTATTCTGTCTTGAAGAAAAATTCCCTCAGGAATCTCTCTCTCTCTTTCTCTCTCTCTCTGAGGAAGAAGCCATTAAATATGGATAACTCATCTGTGTTCGCTTCACTGCTCTAAAACGTATAGATCCAGTCGAGGAGCTGGAAACTGCGACACACATCTCTAACGCTGGGTTGCATTAGTTCAAAAACCTCTCAGATCTTTTAAAGACGCCACTTTATCATAATCAAGATCGGCTCGAACTGAGCAACAAGCTCCTTTCCCCCCTGTTTAACACTTTGTCTAATCATATAAACACTCAGCGGGGGATTAATAGATGTACGTGATGTTTTTTCTTAAAGGAAATCCTCTCAAGAAGGCACACGTACCAACACCAGTACAGTCGTAGAGGTCGTTTTTTTTTTTTCACCATGTCATTAAAATGAGGCAATGAACGCCCAGTGGTGCAAAGAAAAATGAGACTGAGCTAGTCTGAGAACTTGTAGCACTCGAGTGAAAAGAGGGGGAAAAAGAAGGGAGCTGAGAGCTCGTTATTAATTCATCGGGTCGTGTGCCGCAAATCAAGCCAGCGGGCATGAAGCGCAGCGGGACACACGGACGCTCCGGACGTCGCCTCTTAATCTGCTAACAAAGACCCGGCTGAGAAGAAACGCAACAGGGAGCCAAAATACAGTTTTACTGACCACACACACCTGCCTTAATGTGTGTGCGTGTCTGCGTTTGTGAAAGAGCATCAAACTATGGTGGATTCTGATACAAACTAAATCCACCATTTCAGCGTCTCCACCATCCAACCATCAAAGGCCTTAATTTTTAAAATCATCTTCATCAGATTACCCAAAAAAAATCCATAGTTCCATCACCATTCCTAACAAACAAGCCATTTCCATCAACTAACCAATCAAAATCCACAGTTTTACCACCTTTTTCACCAACCAACCAATCAAAATCCACAGTTTTATCACCGTCTCCACCATCTAACTAATCAAAATCCACTATTACCATTTAATTAATCATTTATTGTTTATAATTACACATTAATAATTGGGTAATAAATTATTATCTAAGCATTCACTTTATATTTGATTTGAAAATATAAAAAATGCTAAGCAACACCGCTACCAGTTAAGCTAGACTCGAACTAACTTAGTTTTGTTTGATCCTTTGACATTAAATGTTTTCTCATTTTTCGATTCAAATGAAATAAATATGCATTATTTAGATAAATAAATTTATTTTATCTCAAATAGATGAACTAGCTCTTGTTAGCTAGCTGCAATTAGCCATAAACAGTTATAATGTGCTAAAATGCTAATATTAACATTTACTCCAAAAGGGGTGGAGTAACAAAACACTCGGACTCAGAAGCCCTTGGCTAGTCCATGTAGCCAAAAACGCAGGCGAGGCTGTTAGCATGCTAGCATGTTTGATCCTCCCGCAGCGTGTGTTAACGAGCTGGTGTGTGATCAGGGAACTGAAGCGACGCAAGACAGCGGAGAGCTCGTAAAGCGGACAGCGAGGAGCGCCTGCAGGCTTCGCACGCCGTAAAAACTGTAAGTGGAGTTTGATACACATCTAAGAAAAGACCAAACCACACCAGACACTTGGTTTCATCCTCCTGCATTAAAGGAGGAGAGGAAAAGGTGAGCCACCACAAAAGAAAAAAAGAAAAAAGAAAGAGAGACTTAAAAAAAATACACCTGCAGTGAGTCGATTACAGAGCGGGCGATACTTACAGCTCTCTGTCTTTAACACGGACGCTTTAATGATGACGCTCTTTATCTTTTTTTATTCTTTTCCACAGCGGTTTTTATATAAAACTGATCCAACACTGGAGTCTAATCTGTACACAAAGGTCATAAAAGCTGGTGTGAAATGATGACTCGCTAATAAATAACAGCTTGTCATGTTACTGAGAAACCGCAAAAGAAACCGAAACTGGAGACTCCTTCCATCAGTGTTACGTAGACGCATTTCTCTTTATATTTGTTAAGTGAAATAAATAGTTAATTGTTCTCTAACGTTACTGCATGCAAGGTGAAGTTCAGATATTTATTATTTATTATCGAGTGAATTGTATCAGGATGTCCTTATATGGGCGTTAAACTGGCATAGTTGTGTATCAGAAATCGCTGGTTCGCTGTAATAACCGTCATCATAACGTCTTCCGGCTCCAGGACCAACTTTCGCTCGATTTGATTCACTCGAGTGCATAAATTGAAAAAAGTCCCCTGATTGGACTAATCCATGTGAGACGGACGACGGACATGTCTCAGGATAAGTGTGTTCATTTTTAATTTATTAGTTTTTTTACTTTACACATTAAAATACTGTAGAGGTAAAAACAGACTATTTATACATATCTTAATAAGCATTTAATTACATGTAGCTAATTCAATGCAATGATTATCATAATTACATCTTTAATAAGCTGCGTTTATTGTTCGATAACATTGAAGTTTTCAGTGTCAGCGATAATGATTTAAGCCTTACATCAGCTCTAAATGCGTGTGTGTGTGTGTGTGTGTGTGTGTGTGTGTGTGTGAATATACATATATTTATTATTTTATGAGGACCAAAAAGACTCCAACTGCTCCCTTCTGGTTACTGAGGTGAAGGTTAAAGTTAGCTTAATTAGCTACTCTGAGGAGAATTATGCCAACGGAGGGTCCTTGTAATGACAGAAAGACGAGAGAGAAAGAGAGAGAGAGAGAGAGAGAGAGTGTCCTTGCAGGGCTGAATTATCAGAGCATGACCTTCCTCTGAGTTTGTTTAGGAATAATTCCTGGAGAAGAAAAATAAATAAATCATTCTGCATAATGCAGCTTGTGGAGAACTTCCACAAAAGCTCCACTAGGAGATACTGAGCAGCTCTCTGAAACATGAACGCTTCGCTACTTTTCCATTGCTCTACTCAGCCTCAGTACTGTGTGAAAGTATTGACACCCCTCCACCACCAAATTTCCTCATATTTTGCTTCCAGACTTCCTTGTGTTGTTTAATGGAGTCTTGAGGAAGTTCTCCAGGGTTCCTAAAGGATTTTTGTCTCTCATCATCTCTAGTCCAGTCCCTGTACCCGAGCAGTTTCAGAGGAATGTTTTTTGTTTGTTAAGCCACACAGTGACCTATAAATTATTCAAGCATAAAAACCATCTAACATCTTAATTCATAACCCGGTGAGAAACAGTTGCAGATGATGACTGATGATCAGGCTGGTGATTAGTAACTGATGCTGAACGCTGAGCGCTGGTTGGAACAGACGAGAGGGGAAACGAGGTCGCTGCTGAGGCTGTTACATAAACAACCAGTTTTTAAATTGCATCATTAGGCACTTTGGAGCCTGTCACGGTAAACCATTCATTCCTGTTCCTTTAATTTAATCCACGTCATTTAATATGAATAAACGTGGGGGTTGGGGTTAAGACTTTTGTGTGTATTATGTATACGTATGAGGACTCGCTCTCTTTCTCTCTCTCTGTCGCAGTTTTATAGATATGAGCACACAGGGTGTTTTTAATATTTTAAAACACCTGCCAGACTAAGGGAGTGAGGCGGAGTGTGCACTTGATGCCTCACAACTCACTTTTTTTCTTTTTTGACACAGTCATAACAAATCAGTGTTTAATGAGGTGCTTTTATGGTTTCTTAACAGGGAGCCTTGATTGGAGGTATTAAACCAAATCAAAATATGTTTTGTACAGGTCTGAATCAAACTTCAGACTGGCAATAAAAACATCTAGTGTTGGACTGTAGTGTTTAATTAAGTTTACAGTGTTGAATCTACATGCACAGTGTCTAATTAACACCTGAAATCGGTGAACAAACAATTCTGGGTCTACGATTTAACTCGGTGTTAGTTTAACACTATGTAAGTTGTAAATGAATTCACTTGTGATTGAGAATTAACACACACAGTGTTGAACTCGAATAGTGTTTGGTTATGCTTTAGGCTATGATTTACAGCTTACTGTATGTCTTAGATTAGGTGTTTAGTATGATTTGAGCACTGCATTATAAAGGTGAACTCAACACTGCAGCTTGTTTTTGTGGAGCTTTAAAGATACACAATTATTACCGCTGCAGCAAAGGACAAGCTTTTTTTTTTTTTATTAGCTCAAATCAAACACCTAGACTGGGAATTTACACTTGAATTAAAATGTCAAGTTTTGAACGAGTCTTAAACAAACACTACAGAATAACATTGATCAGTGATGTCCTGGTAGAGTTTAGGTGTTAATGAAACACTGGTATGTTAATTACAGAAAGTACGTGTTTAACACTTTAATATAACACCCAGCAATTAAACACCAATTAAACACTTATACAACTCACTTCTTAGCCTGACTTTTTTCAGATCAGAAACTGACAATTAACACATCTTAGGGTTTATTGAACTTGTATACCATAAAAATCATTAAGTGTTGAGATTTGCAGTCTTGGATTGACGCCTGGACAACTTAACACCGCCATGAGAAGGATATGAGATGCCTCACTAACACTGTGCATGTTTTTATTAAAAAAGTTAAAGACTATTAGTGCTCCTAAAAAAACTGCAGGTGTAAATTAAACAGTGTAGGTGTTTAATCCCACGCTGGAGCATGTCCAGTCATTTCCGTTCGATTAAGTTGATTCAAATCACTGAGTTTTTTGTATAAACACCTACAGTAACTATTACCTGCACACTGCTGGATCAAATTCAACACTTTTTTCTATGTGATCTTTAAAAAAAACCTTGAACACTTTAGACGAAGAGATGATTAAAACACTATGCATGCTCGAGTTGACTGAACTGGTTGAACTGAACACGGTCAGGATGTTAACTAAACACCAGTGTGATTTGGTGCAACACTGAATTCACAGGTGAATACACAATTCATGTTTGGAATCAGTCTGGTACAAATCTGTAGTTTGGGAACAAACACCGACATGGTGCATCAAAATAACTTTTTAAATTATGGATAGTCAATTAATTTTTAATGCAGTGTTAATTATTTTAAAATAAAATAAAACAAAATCCTAGATTTGTTCATTAAACACCCCTAAATCAATTAACATTTTTTATTAATTGTTCACTTGTAGACTGAACAGTGGGTGTAAATGAACACTGTCAATTCAACACGGTATTTATCGGTTATTAGTAATAAGCTTAACATTCCAAACTAATTTATTTCTGTGCTGCTGTTAATTCTCTGACTCTTGATCCAAAAAAAAACCAGCTTCGTCCTTTTAGAGGCTGCAATTTAACCCCATCAGGATTCACAGAATTCATCTTGGTGTTTGATTCAACAATACTATGATGAATTAACATAATTAGATAACATTATGTGGGATGGAATTAAAGACTATGGGGTGTTGAGGGCTGATTTAAGAAGCTGCAGTGTGTTTGGTTGGATGAACACCTGCAGCCCATCAGAATAGATTTAAACACAAATCAAGAATGATTAAAAAAATCAGTATTTATTATTATTATTATTATTATTATTATTATTATTATTATTGATAACACAGTAGGTTTAATTCAGGTTTTATTTAACACTTGATAGGAGAAGCCATGATTCAGGACTGGTAGAGTGAATGGCACGGACGCAACACTGTGATAACATTAAACACAACATGTTAAATTAATTATTAACAGCTTATGGAATGATTAAAGACTACTGCGTGTTGAGGGTTGTTTTAAGGTGTTGCAGTGTACTTGGTTGAACAAACACCTGTAGCCCACTAGCATGGAATTGAACTCAAATCAGCATTGATTCAAGAAATCACTATTTATTTATATATTAATTAAAGTCTTTCGATTTATAACTCAATTGAAAGATTTGAATTAATATATATGTGTGGAACATCCTATGGAAAACTTAAAGGCTACGAAAACTAATCTGTTTCTGTCCCGATCAAAAAAAAAAATCAGCTTTGTCCTTTGAGACGCTGTAATTTAACCCCCATCAGCGTTCACCAAAATGTGTGAGGTGTTGGATTAAATACACACCGAAAACACAGTTCAGAGATAACATTGAGCACTGCATGTATTATTAACCGCTTACGGAATGATTAAAGACTATCGGATGGTGAGGGATGATTTAAGGTGCTGCCTTAGAGAGAGAGAGAGAGAGAGAGAGAGATTCTAGTTTTATTCCACACTTTACACGAGAAGACATGACTCAAGAGTGTTCGAGCGAATGCTATGGATGCAACACTCTTCAGAGATAGCATGAAACACTACATATTGGGTGTTGAAGGACGATTTAAGGTGCCCCTAAGCATGGAATTAAACCCAGTCAATAATCCAACAAATCAGCATTTTGTTTTCTTAAATCATTTGATTCTGGTTTCTTTAAACACTTTATAGGAGGAGACATGATTAGAGACTGTTAGAGCGAACAGCATGGATGCAACACTGTTCAGAGATAACATTAAACACTTTGTGTTTTATTAATAATGAACAGCTAATGGAATGATTAAAGCCTATTAGATGTTGAGGGTTGGTTTAAGGCGTTGGTTAAACAAACACCTGTAGCCCACCAGCGTGGAATTGAACTCAATTCAGGATTGATGAACAAATCACTATCTATTTATTAATCTTTTATTAACCTTTTCTTTTATAGGAGAAGACATGATTTAGAAGTGTTAAAGCGAACACCATGGATGCATCACTCTTCAGAGACAGCATTAAACACTATGGGTGTTGAGGGACGATTTAAGGTGCTGCTGAGCATGGACTTGAGCGCCGTCTATAATTCAACAAATCGTCAATTTTGGATCTTACAATTTTTTCTATCGGAATCTTTTGATTCTAGTTTCTTTGAACACTTTCTAGGAGAAGACCTGATTCGAGAGTGTTAGAGCGAACACCATGGATGCAGCACTGATTTATTGTGAGCTTGTGGAATGATTAAAGACTGAGATGTGCTGAGAGATGATTGGACGAACACCTGTAGCCCTGATTCTAACTGATCAGTGTTTATTATAATTATGATTTATATATATATATATATTTATTTTTTAATCTTTTGCTTTAGGTTTGACTCGACACTTATACATGAGAGGACATAATCGCAGAGTGTTAGAGCGATGGATGCAACTGGTGAGCGGATTCTTAACCTCCAGATGCGTTAATTCAACACCTGTATGAGCAGTGTTTAAACGCGCAGGTGAAATTAACAGGAGAGCATCACGTGATAATTAATTGCTCTGTGTGTGTGTGTGCATGAATGAAAGAGATAGAGAGATAGCTCGTATGTGTGTGTGTGTGTGTGTGTGTGTGTGTGTGTGCGCGCGCGCCTGCGAGCTCGCCGGTGTACCTGGGTCATGAGGCGGTCCGCCCCGGTGTTCTCCTCGTCCTTGAAGATGATGTCCGGGTTGTAGTTGGGCGTGAGCTCCTTGAAGCGCTCGGAGTTGCGCGTGATCTTGCCCTCGTAGCGCCCGCTCGCGCCCAGCGTCTTCTCCGCCACGTTGGGGATGAACTGCTTGTAGGCGAGCGGACTCAGCTTCTTCGGGTGTTTCCGCCGGCCGTAACCGCGGCCCGGGCCGCACGCGCGCACCACCGGCAGCAGCACCAGCAGCGCGAGGCACAGGCTCACCGACAGCGCGCGCATGGCTACTGCTGCTTCTTCCTTCTTCTTCTTAAAAAAAAAAAAAAAAGAAAAAATCCTTTCTTTTTCTCCTGTAAGTGAAAATTCAAAAAAAAAAGAAAAAAAAGAAAAGAGCAATCACATGCACCTGGGCCGGCTTTTCTTTTCTAATCTCTATGTCTTTTTTTTTTTTTTTTAAATATCTCTTCTGTTTTTTTTGTATCTGTATAAATTGCAACCGACTCCGGGACCGGCAGCGCGCGCACGCGTCTATTTGAGTATTCGAGTGCGTGTGCGCGTGTATGTGTGTGTTGGAGAGAGAGAGAGAAATAGAGTGTGTGCGTGCGCGCGCGCGCGTGTGTGTGTGTATGTAAGCACCGGGGCTGTCTCGTCTCGCGCGTCCTCGCCCGGTACAGGTGCAGAGTCTCCGCTGTAATGCTGCTCCTCCGCGCGCCTCTAAAGCGTTATAAGCGCCGAGGGGAGGGACCTGCGCACACTCACACACACACACACACACAGATGTGAAAAGATGCTGTTTGTGTGGAATAAACATGGTGTGTGTGTGTGTGTGTGTGTGTGTGTTTTCCATCCACCCCTAAACCTGAAGGGTGGGGTTGCACTGGGACACACACACACACACACACACACACCAATTAAACATCTTCCCATTTACCAATGCATCTATCTAAATATAATAGAGGAAATAATATAGCACCCCCCCCCCCCCAAACGACACACACACACCTTTCCTTTCCAGTGGGTTACGTGGAAAATCAGTGGTCACGTGATAAACAGCCAGGTTACACACACACACACACACACACACACACTGCAAACACGTGCATTTGCATCTGTTTAGAGAACATGTTTTATTATTATTTCTGACACTTCAGGTTGTATCAGTGCAGCCTGCAGCTATGATATAATTGTGTGTTCAAATTTTGAAGTTTAAGAAAAATGTAAGTAAAAAAAGATGCAAAATATGTAATATTTAGTGCTATAAAATTGTTTGCATAACAAATGTGTGCATAATTAAGTAACGATGAAATAAAATTAGCTTTGCATAAGGTAAAAAACAAAAAATAGATTTAAAAAATATATGATGCAGTTAATTATGTTATTTTGTAATCCATTCATAATTTTTATTATAATTATCGTGCCATAAAATCCTTTACAATATATGATGCAACAAACCAGGGGAGAACGCTGCAGTGATGTCACACACTCCTCTGGGGTTGGTTTTGTGATGTCACAGCCGGTCCCATGACTAGCGGTTAGTGTTGCAATTTGATAGCAAAAAGATAGCGATTTTGTCCCCCCCCCAACACTTAATTTAATAGAACTTTACTGCTTTACTG
This sequence comes from Clarias gariepinus, assembly GCF_024256425.1. Classification (NCBI taxonomy): domain Eukaryota; kingdom Metazoa; phylum Chordata; class Actinopteri; order Siluriformes; family Clariidae; genus Clarias; species Clarias gariepinus. The sequence continues at coordinate 48,112,892 of NC_071100.1, forward strand.
TGAACTATTTCCGAAAGACCCGGGTTCGATTCTGAATGCAGTGCCGGTCCCAAGCTCGGATAAAATGGGAGGGGTTGCGTCAGAAAGGGCATCCGGCGTAAAAACTTGTGCCAAGTTGTAGTGCGGACTGGGTATTCCGCTGTGGCGACCCCTCACCGGGAGCAGCGAAACACCACCAACAACAACAACAACAACAACTGTTCCCAGACAATTCTAAAAGAAAAAAGACGAATAAAAAACCTAAGCCTAAACCAAAGCAACTCTTTCAAGTTCAGTAATAAAATTATAATATTGTATTATTTAGTTTTTTTTTATTTAGTTTTGAAAAATAAAAAAAAATTTACATTTAAAAGTGCATATAAAATGAAAGTTTTTTGTTCTATGTTGTAAGGGAAATGTAGCATGGACCTAAATAAGAAAATATTCACAAACATAAAATTGCATTTAACAGATGAAGTTTTATTGATTTGTCTTTAAAACAAATATAACCTGGGTCGTTGCTTTAAAGAAACGAACGAAAATAAAGTGAAACGTTTCGAAGTAAAAAAAAAACAAAAAACATTTGAAATCTTTTTAGTGTTGATCCAAAAATGTTAAAACACTTTCCAGAGACCGTATTTTACTTTTTATAAATAAAATAAAAATAAGGTCCTGCAATTTCTAAATTTATTATTAAAATGATTTAATAATAAAAATATAATAATAATAATAATTATTATTATAATAATAATAATAATTATTATTATTATTTTACTAAACTCATCAGGATAGCTTCATTACCTTAATGTAATTATAAAATAAATTTTTAAGTAGAATAGAAACTAGGAACAAGCGTGTCAAACAATGATCAAACAATTGAATAAAAGGTCATAAAATGTCCAAAGATCTATAACACTCACTTTTCTTTTAAGCACTGAATAAATAATGTGTTTGTTTTATTTTATTACTGGTATTACTAAACTGAGCATTAAACATTAGTCATAGGAAACAGACAGACAAAGGTCCAGTTATTATAAATAGTTGCATAAAGGAAACGCAAGTTATCAAACACACACACACACACACACACACACACACACACACACACATTCTTGTAATTAGGACATTATCGGGACAGTAACCCCACCCATGCATTGTGGGGACACCCGTTTCCTGTGATCCTCTTCCAGAAAGAGTTCCATAAAAGCAACACAAGGTATCAACACACACACACACACACACACACACACACTGGTAGACTGTGACACTTTGTCTCTTCTGGCTTCATTTGCTTGATTAAGCCCTGCTAATAAAGTGCAACATAATGCTGTATATAAATTTAACTTCAGCTAATGGATGTAAACTAATGCAATAAATTCCAGGCATCAAATCAATTAATGCAGATATATATTTTTTTAATTATGGAAAAATGTGAGTGATGAGTCTTCAAAGAACAGCGATACGTTTTCCGATAATTGACTCGAAATCATTAGTGAAAGTCAAAAGAAAGTACACTTTTGGCAATTGTTCGCATTTTAGGGCAAAATCTGTGTGTGTGTGTGTGTGTGTGTGTGTGTAAGAGAGAGAGAGATTGAGAGAGGTTGTGTGTGAGTGTGTTTCACTTATTTTTGTACAAAAGTATTTGCTGAATCAACTAATTAATTTTTTACGTTTATTGAAAATTGCATGACTGATGGAACCTGGTTTGATTCATAATGATGAAAGCGAGCTCTAAAATTAACATTGCATTACTAATTAATTGCCATTAATTTATAGATTAATATAAAGGAAATGTAAGATCTGTCAACTAAAGGGATGTCTCGATATGCAATTATACATGTCCGGTTTAGGAAAGGGTTTCCTGGGTCGAGTTCAAGAATTAAGTGTGTACCACTTCTTCAGCCTTAATAGTTTTATTTTAAAAGAATTCCAGGCACCAAAGTAAAAACCATTCCATAATGGCTTGTGTGTGTGTGTGTGTGTGTGTGTATGTCTGCACTGATGTCTTCTGAGTGTCTTCCCTCTTGTTGTCTGTTTGAGGATTTCAAATGGGCTCCTCCTGTGCGCGCGCGCACACACACACACACACACACACACACACACACACACACACACAGTTGTTTGGGCGAGAGATCAGCTCTGAAACAGCACACACTCAACTTCAGTGACAGATTAAGCCATGGAAACGGCCGTGGTAAGGTATGCGTCTAATTCTCGAGTTTTCTCAGAGACGGTGGGAAACGTTATGAAGGTCTCGGCTGCTGTTGGGGGAAAAAAATCAGTTAAATTTGCATTCTGTATAACAAGAATAAATATTTAATGAGCACGCGTGAGAAATATAACACATTTAAACGGCACAGAGTAAAGAGCTACTGATCTAGTTTTGAGCCCCAAATTAACAAAATGTTTATTACTGGGAGGGAAGTTTAGAGTCCCAGTGTGAGTCACGCTCGTAGTTCTGGGTTCTCCATAAAGCCATGTGCCAATTCACATTCAAAAATGATAACTTGGATTTCTGCTGAACAAGACATAATGTTGAACCAAGGTAGAGGGTTAAACTGAGTCACAGTCCTGCAACGAATCACAAGGCTAAGTTTGAGTCACAGTGTTAAAATGAGTCATGGCTTTAAACTGAGTTACTGTGTTACACTGAGTCACACTATTGAAACTAAGTCACAGGTTTAAACCGAGTCACGGTGTTAAATCAAATCAGTGTTAAAATGAGTCGCGGTGCTAAAGTGAGTCACATGAATAAACGCAGTCACATTGAGTCACAGCACTAAGATGAGTCACAGGTTTCATTTGAGTCACCGCTGTAAACCCAAGACACAGCATTACACTGAGTCACAGCTTTAAATAAATTCAGTCTAAAACTGAGTCACAGCATTAAGATGAGTCACAGGTTTAATTGAGTCAATGTTAAATTGAGTCACAATGTTGAAATAATTAACAAGCTGCACAGCATATTCAGCCATGTTGAGTAAGATTCCAAAACATAGAAAATCTGTTAGGATTAAAGGAAACTGTAAACAGTTTAGTGAACATCTGAACATCATGTTCATCACTTCTCCATGTTCATCACTTCTCCATGTTCATCACTTTCCCAGAGGTTAAATTACCGATCAGTTAATGGCTTTATTTTATAGGCTAGTAATAGGCAAATATTTATGAAACCCTTTAGGAATGGCTTCATTCACCTTTACATGGTTCAAATAACAGTTATTCATATTATATGAATTATAGTTTAGATTTTGTTACATATTCAGTATTTTATTTCAGAACTGTAAAATTTTCTCAGTAGCAGCAACAGGTGTTTACAGTACCAGAGTCATACATGGAGAGAGTGATGTCTGTGTTGGTGGGATTGCAGGGTTCTCCGGATAGACAAATTTCGTCAAGGGATGTTACAGTGGCAGTGATGCGCTGAGGCTGCATTCCATTCCACTGTGTACATCAAACACCCTGCAACATCACCAGTGCAAACATTACTTCCCCCGTTCGTTACCCTGGTAACATAAGCACCTTGGATACCTTATAATACCTATCTAATCATTTTAACTCGTACATTCCTTTCGATTGTGTAAAGCTGCTTTGTAACAATGACAATTAGTCAGTTAAAAAGTGCTATACAAATAAAATTGGATTAATAACCCTGATAACCTGAAATTATTTTTGCAGTTAAAATTAAAATAAGGTAATAATATTTAAATGACTCAGTCATTTTAATATTATGTCATCCTTGATAATAAGGATAATAGATATATAAATTCTTTTTATAAAACCCTTTTTTTGCGCTCCAGCAAAATGCAGTGAGTGATGATTCACTTCCGGCTAAGTAATGAACCGCCCGTTCCATACACCGTTCACAGTTCCCTTTAAACTGAGCAGTTTCTCTCCTTGGAATCACATGTAACATGGATGAATACCCTGTGCAGTATACTTCACAGCTGAGCTTCAAGCTGATCGGAATCTCAAGCAGTCTGAGTCACAGTTATGAACTGGGTCAGTGGTGAACTAAGTTAAAATGATGAACTCAATTATAGTGTTGAACTGAGTCACAGTGTTGAACTGAGTCACAGTGTTAAACTCAATCAAAAGTGTTGAACTCAAGTGCAGAGTTGAACTGAGTCAGTGTTGAACTGAGTCACAATGATGAATTGAGTCACACTGTGTTGAACTCAATTGCAGTGATGCACTGAGTCACAGTGTCGAACCGAGTAACAGTTTTGAACTCAATCGCAGTGTTTAACTGAGTCACAGTGATAAACTGAGTCACAGTGTTAAACTGAGTCAAAACATAGTGTTGAACTGAGTCACAATGTTAAACTCAATCACAGTGTTGAACTCAATCAGAGAGTTGAACTGAGTCAGTGTTGAACTGAGTCATAGTGCTGAATTGAGTCACAGTTATGAACTGAGTCAGTGTTGAACTGAGTCATAATGATGAATTGAGTCACACTGTGTTGAACTCAATTGCAGTGATGCACTGAGTCACAGTGTCGAACCGAGTAACAGTTTTGAACTCAATCGCAGTGTTTAACTGAGTCACAGTGATAAACTGAGTCACAGTGTTAAACTGAGTCAAAACATGGTGTTGAACTGAGTCACAGTGTTAAACTCAATCACTGTGTTGAACTCAATTGCAGTGATGAATGGAGTCAGTGTTGAACTCAATCGCAGTGTTTAACTGAGTCACAGTGATGAATTGAGTCACAGTTATGAACGGAGTCAGTGTTGCACTGAGTCACAGTGAGGAATTGAGTCCCACTGATTAACTTAATCACGGTGTTGAACTGAGTCACAGTGTTGAAATCCACTTAGAATCCATAAATCAGAGTAATTACAAGAAATAAAATTATATCAGGAGTCCTATATGATAATATTAAGCTCACTTATAATTTTCAATCAAGGATGTTCCAATATTAAATCAAGTCACATTATTGCTCAATGTCAAGTAGTCAGATGAAGTCAGTGTTTAAAAATAAAAGACAGAATTCAGTGGACACATGTGCGAGTTATATAATGTCATATTAACTTACGGAATCAAGGTGTTGAACAGGATGACTATGTGAATCAGTGCGACAGGAGGATGGAAGCAAATTTATTTAGATTCATAAATAGATTTAATTTGAATTCCTCTGTCCAGGTAAGTTTTTCAGGTATTTCCTTTGAAAACTTCTGTTCCATGTCACATGCGTTTTTTTCAATTGTGTTAAGCCTATTGGCATGCTGGGTAACTCAGAAAGGTGGAAGATTGTAAAGCGTAGGAGCACCTGTGGCTTTAGGCTCTTCCCCAACGCCGCTGTCTGGAGCTTTGCGAGCCTTTCATGATGAATTACAGCGGCGGATTAATTGTGTACACAAAACACACACACACACACAACACACAGACATGTATCTAACCAGGTCAGGTGTGTTTTGCTGGGAAGAGTCGAGCTTTTCTCATTCATCCGACTGACAAACAGGAGCAAGGGCATGGCTTTCAACCTGCAGGTGGGCCCCAATCGGAGATTACGCAACACCAATATACCGTACAATGTGTGTGTATGTGTGTGTGTGTGGTTTTTTTAAGGGTTGCATGGTGCTTAACCCAAAAAGAGACGCATTCTCATGGAGTGGTTTTAGGAACGACGACGTGTTTCCGTTGTGGGGAATTTCACAATCGTGTACCTGAAGTTGACGCTCAGCCCAGTCTGGGAGTGTGTAAAGGCGTTTTATTTGCTCCTCTCGGCCGCTCCCTTTACTTAAACACACTTGGTATGGTGGGGTTTTTAAGGGTGCTGCCTTCACGGTGGCCTTTCTTTCCCCTTTTTACTGGGAGGTGACATTTTAAAACGTAGGTGCTAATAAAAATTTAAACGACAAAAAATTTGTCCAAGGTCAAAACCTGAACCAGAAATGTTACTAAATGTTAAATTAAAATTTCAATAAACATACCCAAAACGTAGATAGCGTAAATGTAGATTTATGCTAACCTTACTATTTTGCTTCTTCTAAATATTTGCTATTCTATGCTTTTAATTAAATAATGAAGCACTTTGACCTGCACTGGCAAAAAAGTGAGCATGTTTTTTTTTCCCCCTTCAGATGTTCCTCAAAATCAGTGCCAAACCTGAGGCTAATTGCTGTATGACATTAGGACTGCCGAAAATGAGTCATTTGTTTATTTGGATATTAGCCGCACTGTATTGTGTGGGCAGCGATACGAAGTCACGCACATTCGGATCTCGACTGCTGTACAAAACCCAACAAAATGATGTGACTCACCTGTGAAAGACAGACCGAGCGCGGGAGAGAGAGAGGGAGAGAGAGAGGGAGAGAGAGAATGAAAAAAAAAGAAACAGAGACATCAAAGCACCAGGCGCTGTTGTGATGGACACTTTAGCAACAGATGAAAACATAATTGCGGTGACATGAGAGGAAAAAAAAAAAAGTGAACCAGCACAAAGTGAAGTTCTTTAACGACGAGAGCCGACGTGCTCCGTCTAGTGAGTGCTCTCGCTTTATCTGTTTTAAAGAAAAGAAAAGGTCTAAATGAAAGAATGTTAGACTAGAAATTCCTAAAAGCGGTGGCAACGAGGTTTAGTGCTGGGGAAAAGCTGGCTTGCCAGGAGAAATAAAACAAAAAAATATTGTGTCGTGAAATAAAACATAAAGTGAGATGTCTTAGCTGTGCGACATTGCATAATTTGCGTCCATATTACTGTGGAATATTCACACCATTTCATATGCTAACCGCTAGTCACCGCTAGTCATACCATGCTTTTTTCATTATTACTAGTTGGGAAGTAAACTGCATCTCGCAAAAACAATTCTTTGATTATCTTTAACTAAATGCAATCAAAAATGGAAAAATGAAAGAATGCTATGAATATGCTAGCAAAACTGTGATGGCGAAACTAAACCAACAAAAAAATATATTTATTACCATTTCTTTCACATTATACTTTAAGAAAATCTTTTCTTTTTACAAATTATTTCTGATAATTCCTCATCAGTTTGCTGTTGTGCCAATCACCAAGTTTTTCTATTGTGCCAGCGAGCAATTGGCATTCAGCTAGTTTGTACGGACAGAATTCGAAACATGCTAGCTAATATTTTAGAGCCGCTGACTCGTAGCTTTTAGCTTACATATTCCATTGATAAAAAAAAAGCACAAATTTATAATCAGCAATTAATATATGTGTCACGTGCCTGTGCTTTACCAATAATTTACCGCCTGGTCAAAAATTAAAAAGTCACAATTTTAAAAGGGGTCAAATTATTGGGCTACATGAAGCAAGCAAACAAACAAGAAAAAAAATGAAATGACTGGAACTGGGTTAAGAATGCTCCAACACATAATCAAAACCCAGCTGTGCTGAACCAAAGAAATGTGGTTTGAAAAATATCATAAAAGAAAATAATTTAAATGCTTGGTAAAGTTGCATGGTAAAGCCAAAAAAATCATGTTTAGTAGTGAAAATAAAAGCATTTCCATACAAGCATAAAGATTGGACTTTGGAGCGATGGAAAAAGGTCATGTGATCTAATGGGTCCAGATTGAGCCTATTCCAGAGTAATGGATGTCAGGGTAAGAAGGGAAGGACATGAAGCGATGCTCCCATCATGTGTTTACTGTACGTGTTTACTGTACAAGTCTCCGGAGACAGTGTTATGATCAGGGGTTGATCAGTTGCTCAAGTCTAGACTCAGCAACGTTATGAGACAATAAAATGAAGTCAGCCGATGACCTGACGCGACACCATATTGTGTACTGTAATCAAAGCTAAAGGTGACCAAATGAAATCTTAGCGTAGGTGACTTTTGGTAAGTGTGGCCAAGCAGCTACTAAATGTGATGGGAGAACACCCACCTGCCAGGGTACTGTGTTCTCTTGTTCATTTTTCAATTGTCTTACATTTCAAGTATTTCCTGATCCGTTTATTTTATTAGGAACAAGGTTTCAAAACTTTTTTAAAAATGCAAAAATTTATTGTTATTATTTTATGTTTTTATTTTTTTACATTTACGTTCATTATGTGGTTTTGTCTATAGAAAGAATTTCATTAAACAAATAGAGAGCTGTGAAACATCTTTTTCAGCTTGCCATTGTGTGTAAAATTGACCAGGTGACCCTAAGACTCTAGACCTGGAGAACTTGCGCCTTTGTAAACATAAGAACCTCCCATTATGTGTGTCAATCAAAATCTGGCGAACATAGGACCCTGGGAGCATAGGGATGAATGACCCCAGTATGAGCAATTATAACACTCTGATTTAACTACATGAAGAATTCAAAGCTATACTTCAACTTTTACCTCTAGTTATTATTCACTTTATAACTTTAAAATAATTTTTGCTAGACACTAAAATTAACAGACGCTCATTTTCTTTGTCAATAATGATCACAACTTAGCAGTTACAGTAGCTTAGGAGATGGGAATTAGCCACCAGTTCACATCTTAACATAAGGAAACTAGAGTGACTGTAGTTGGAAAAAAAAGGGAAAAACAGCACTTAGTAATGGAGTTTCTAATTTGGAGTCATGATGATAGAGAAGATAAAATGCTATCATCAGAAGTAGGAAGCCAAGAAAGAAAAAGGAAAGCAAAATAACACCTCAGAATGCCCTCAAAATGAAAAGCATTTTCTTTTTTTTTCTCTCTTTTTTTTTTACAGGCTTTTAAGGTTTAACGCTGTGCGAGAACTTCAAAAGGGACGTATCGACCTTACACACTCGTTTATGATCTCTGGCGTCCTCCAGAGAAACACGCTTTAAAATATGGTTTACGGTTGATGGATGCCTTTATGATTTTTTTATATTGTTTGTTGAGGGTTTAGGGCTAAAAAGTTGAAGAGAAGGATCTTATTTATAACATGTAAGGTCATGAGATGAAACGTTAAACAGATAAAAGTAGTTTAGGAAAGTGCTAGATATAAAATTCATTCTTCTTCAACACCGTATATCCTGTAGAGGGTCGCAGGGGGCCGGGAGCCCATCCCAAGGAATATGTAGGCACAAGACGGGGTACACCCTGGACTTTCGACTAGCTTTAACATGTGCCACCATTTTTTTTTTTTTAACGGAAGAAGGGACGATTTAAGCCAAGGCGCAGTAGGGTCAGCATGCCAGCATGAGAGTTAATTAACAATTACGGCACAGGAAAGGCCTTCACAGGTGCTTAACACTGAGCTTCTATGTCATCTGAGTTAGCTGACTTCATTTTATATGTGATTTTATAAACAACCCATGAGCTAATATACTTTTTAATTGTTATGATCGCTAGCGATAAATAACACAGCTAGCTTATTTACTAAATAAACATGAACGGATAACTAGATGATCTGCTAATTGGTGGTTAGCAAGAAAACTACCAAACCCTCATAAAGACACAGGCCATACTGTATGTTACAAATTATTGATTATCACTTCCTTTATTTCATGCATAGTATTTATAACCTACAGTACTAGCTATTATGCTAATTAGCAACGTGAGAGAGAAACAAGAATCTGAAAAAGTAAGGTAGCACACATTTGTTGCTATCAAGAAATGGAATAACGAACAAGCTAGTTCGGATGTACAGATGTATATAAGTACATTAACATATAAAAATCTTGTTTATTTCACGAGTGATTTTATTCGATGATGTGCAAATTATCATATTACATACATACGTGACAATTTGATTTCTTTTCACACTGTATGTATGTAGTGTTTATGCTAATACTAAGGGAATTATGGGTAATAATAATGAACCCTAACTAGAGATGACGTTTATCAAAGACAAGTCCTTTCACCTTGCAATCTCTCACAGAGAGCAGACCTAAAGCGTGTGGGATTAGCACAATGCCAAGTCTCCCTCTTTCTTTCTCTCTCTCTCACACACACACACACACACACATACACACACACACAGAGAAGCAAAAGAGAGCCTGGCAGCAGATCGATTGCTTTTATTGATCCAGCCCTCGCTGGTGATGTAATGCCTCTCTGCCATTTTTTCCCTTCAGGAGCCGCGGCCAAATGCAGCCACTTAGCTTATGGCTTGGACTTCACAGACTCGAACTGACAGTTAAAACCAATCTCAGCAATGTGAAGCTTCATGCATTATTTCTTTCATTTCAAACCATGTTTTATTCTTATTTTTTGCTAGAGATATAATGCGTATCAAACCCCATTCATGGAAAATATACAGTATGTAAAAAAGGAAAAAAAAGATAATGGTCATGACTGAATTATTGCATTCCTTCACATTAAGAAGACATGCCTGTGACGTAGTTATCTGATTCCAGAGGATCATTAAGTTCTGGCCATAACTTAACCTTAATTATGACTTAATTATCTCAATCATTCATATCTCATTCATTCCACATCACTAAATCATTATCTCAGAATTATTTCTTTTATTTGTCATGTTACTATGTCATGACCATGACTGAATTATCTAATTTTTACTTTACTTAATTAAACTTACAGTATGATGTGGTTACCCAATTCCTTCACATTATTAAGCCATGGCCATGACTTAATTATCTCATTCATTTTTAGATATTCTCTACTATGTCATGACAGTCACATATTTATCTCATTCGTTTATGAGATAATTCAGTCTCTTCTACTCATGACGATGACTAAATTATCTCGTTCCTCCATGTTACTAAGTCATGGCCTTGACTAAATTATTCAATTCTTTCATGTTTCTTAAGTCATGGTCGCGACTGAATTATCTCATTTTTTCACATTACCAAGTGATGGCCATGACTGAATTATATAATTACTTTCAGATCAACAAGTCATGGGCATGACCTAATCATCTTGTTCATGTTACTAATTCATGACAGTCCGTGAATTATCTCATTCTTTCACAATTATCTAATTCCTTCATGTTACCTAAACAAGCCTCGACAATGACTAAAGTATCTCATTCCTTCCACATCACTTAGTCTTGGCCATGACTTAATTATCTCATGTTACTTACTCATGACAATGACTGAATTATCTCATTCTTTCCAAAAATAAGCAAAGAATGGCCATGGATGAATTATCTCATTTTTTGTCACATTACTACTGTAAGTCGCAATCATAACTGAATTATGTCATTCATTCTCCAAGTAACTAAGTTATAACCATGTCTGAAGTATCACATTTCTTCCACATCACATCACATCGCCATGACTGAATAAAATAAAAATCTTTTTTTTATTCCTAAAATATGATGTAATTAACTAATTCCTTTAAATTAGTAAGCTATGGCCATGAGTTAATTATCTCATTCGTTTATGTTACTAAGTCATGACCATGACTGAATTATCTTATTATTATTATTTTTACATTACTAAGTCGAATCTACAGTATGATGCAATTAACTAATTCCTTCACATTAACAAGCTGTGGTCATGATTTAATGATTTTGTTCCCAGTGCGTTAATAAATAAATAGTGTCCACAAAATACTTCCCTCATTCCTGAACATCGAATCCCTCCATCTCATGTGTAAATACATCACGGCCACACATTATTTTTGATTATTTTAGAGTCATTTCAAATAAAGAACAGCAAAGTAAGACTGTCGGTCTTGGTGTTCCATCTTTTCTTCTGCCTTTGCTCAGGTTGCCTGCAGTGGATTATGGGTAATACAGAAAACTTCTTCTTCAGAAGAATTCCTGTACACATACAGTTGGGTCGGAAAGAAGTAGCAGGTCAGTGAATAAAAGCTCACTCACTTGCTAGATGACAAGGCCAGACACACACTCGCCAATCACAGACATGTTGAATTTTTCTTGCCTCTGGCGCTTTGGCTATAAATAGACGCGTTTGACTTGAATAATGTGGACATTTTTTTGAATTATAGATTCATAAGATTATGAAATATATAGTTTATACACTGAACATGTAACACATCATAATTTAATTAGTTTTTAAAAACAATTAATACACAATAAGGCTCTTATCATAATAACCTGAAATATATAAACTTTAATGACAATCTGAATGAATTTTTAATACAATCATTGTAGAGCATTTCACGGGATCAAAGAACACATCATGATTTTTCTCAGTCTTCAGATACAAGAAGGATTTAAATTTCATCAGAAGTTTAAATGCTGGAGAACAGTTCCCGTCTCTCTTTTGTCATGTTTTTGAAAGCGGAGGTCAGAAGGTCAGTCTTTTGAGGTCATGGTGAAACGGTGTGTGTGTTGATGCAGTGCAGGACAGGAGGAAGTGACGAGCCAATTACCGGCAAAGAAATTAATGCAAATTAAAAGCAGCTGGTTTTAAAACAAAAATGACAAAAAATAGTTTAAACATGTTAATTTTTAAATATAATTAATAATTTTACTGCATTATTGAATTTATTGTTATGCAGGCGTGTGAGCCACAGCTGACATCTGAAAAGTGATAGTTTGCTCGAAAAAAGAAAGTGTGCTGTCCTCCCCTTTAACAAGGCAGGGTTACAGGATAAGGTTATTAACTGCTATCGAGTTTTTAAATTGCCTCAAAATTCAATACCAGACTTATAGAGTATTATTGTCATTATTTACTGTATTATAGCAAGATCGTAGGAACACAACGCGAGAGAAAAGAATTATGTTTCTGGGACGTAACTCAAGATGAATGGATAAGTGAATAGATATAAAGTAGACGAGTTACAGCCACATTAAACTCCAAATGCTCGGAGGGAAATGGAAAGGACAGGGAAGATGATGGAGGGATGAGTCTTAGCAGTCACACATCAGAGTGAATGATGACGGAGAGGGGAAGATTTATAGTGGTGACAGAACAAGAGGGATAGAGATAGAGTGAGAGAGACATGATTCATGAAATGAGTCTAAGGTTTTAGGAGAATGAGAGCGAGGGAGTGAGAGATACAAAGACATAGGGACAGAGATAGCTATAAAGAGACAGAGAGAGAGCTACTGTATGAAGAGAGAGATAATGAAACCTAGAGAGAGAGAGACTTAAGGACTTATAGAGAGGGACAAAAAGACAAAGAGTGACCTATAAACAGTGTAGAGAGAGCTAGAGGGAAAAGACAGAGAGAGAGAGACAGAGAGGGAGACCCATACATAAAAGCTGGCTATGGACAGGGGCAGAGAGACCTACAGTATAGAAGGTGAGACCAATGAACTGAAACTGGTAATATATTTCTCTTAATATATAATATCAGCTAAAACACAGTATTAGTGCTGCTTTTGTAATTTCTTTTTAATTACATATGATACAGAAAATGTGTTTACTAAAGAACCTACTTCTAAAGTTTATCCGACATGGAAGTGACCGATCTCGCTTCCCTGAAAAGTTCAAAACTTCAGCCATTTTGGACATTTTATATGTCCCCCCAAAATGGCAATTTTCCAGTGTTAGACTTTCTTGCTTCAAAAAGTAATCTAATTTAAAATGCAAATTATTGATATATAGTATTGATATTAAAATTGGTGCTTCCAGAAACATATGACCTGTAAAAACTGTTACTTAAATTATATCACTAAATCTTTTCATAAAAGCTTAAAAAGTAAAAAATCTGTAGTGTCCGTAACCATGTCAAATGTCAAATTCATATTGAAATGTCTTAACAATTTTGTATTTTAAAATAATACACTTTTCCAGGTTTATGCCTTCCAAATCGGCCAAATTTCATTTGAATGACAATTAAGGTAATTTAAAGATTTAATTTAAAAAATAGTTACGGACACTACATAAAAGGACATGACACTGTATTTTGCAAATGTGTTTCTTTTTATTTGATAAAAATATAAATGGGTTCACATTTTTCAACTAGGTGAGACATGTTTTAGCACTGATACTTTATTTTGGCCAAATACAAAATAAAGAGAGGAACAGATAGAGCGAAAGAGATAGATAGATAGATAGATAGATAGATAGATAGATAGATAGATAGATAGATAGATAGATAATTTATTAATGAATTCATACATTTGTCCAATAGGGGGCGACGGGTGGGTTTCCCCCAGTTCGGGCACAGAAAACCCTCCTAAACTGGTGCACACACACACACACACACAGATGGTCAAAATCCATTACACCCCATTTGATGTACAGAAAGTTCCAAGATGGCGGCGGAGATCTCCTCCTAATGACTCTCTCTCTTTCTTTATCCCAGATCCCGCCATCGTTTCTTCACTAGAGATGAGTGAAGGAGGAGGAGAAAGAAATGGAATTTGTGGAAGGAGAGAGTAGGAAATAAAAGAGTAGTAAAGAGTGAAAGAGAGAGAGAGAGAGAGAGAGGGAGAGAGAGAAAGAGAGAGAAGAGGCTTGGAGTGAGGAAAGGATGGAGAGGGACCTTGAAGTTTTTGCCAATCTTTTCCTCCATAACTTTTTGTGTTAAGAAAGGACAAATATGAAACACACACACACACACACACACACACACACACACACACACCAGATGATGAGAGAAAAAAACTCTTGATGAAGGAGAATTCTGTGCATTTCTGATTAAAATGCTAATTTGAGAAGCCACGCACGCACACTCATACACACACACACACACACACACACACACTGTGATGGTGGACGGTATGAAGCGCTCAGCAAGGACACTTTTAGCGAAGGGAGCAGGTAAATAAACCAAAGTGCTCTAAATATAGAGACACTAGTGCCCTTCACCCAGAGACAGAGAGAGAGAGAGAGAGAGAGAGAGAGATGAGGAGAAGGCGATGCGGGAGGAAAAAATAGACAAAGATGGACAGAGTAAAGGAACTAAAGAGAAAAAGAACAAATAGAAAATATCTGGGGAAATCTAGAGGAAAAGATTGAAGAAGAGAAAAAGTGAAGGATAGAATGTAATAAAAATATGATGGGATGCAGAGACAATAATGAGACCGAGCAAAGGGGAGAGAGAGAGGTAGAACTAAAAAGAAATGGAAAGAAGAAAGAAAAAATGGAGAGAGAGAGAGAGAGAGAGAGAGGGTTGGAGAACAAGATCAAAATGAGAAACTGAAACAGAAAAAGAAGATGAGGTGGAAAATTAGTGGGGAAGAGAAGTGCAGAGATGGAAAAAGAGGAAAGGAAAAGGCGACAGAAAAAAAAGAAAAAGAAATGAAGAGACATGTTTGAGAAAGAATGAAGAATGAAAATGTTGGAAAAAGAGCGAGATAGGAGAAAGATAGAGGCAAAAAGAAGAGAGAAAAGGGAGAGGGATAAAAGATAAGAAAAAGGAAAAAGAGAGAGAGACAAACATCAGAACATGACTGGAAAGAGAATGAGAGAGAGATAACAGTGAGAGAGAGAGAGATAAAGAGAAAGCAATGAAAGATGTAAAATAAACAGATGGACAGAGTAAAGTTGAAGATGAAGAACAGATAAAAATGAGGTTAGAATGTAATAAAGTATAATGGGATGGAGAGACTGATTTAATGAGATGGAGCGAAAGGGAGAGAGAAAGAGAACTGTAGAGATGTAGGAAGAGAAAGAAAAATGGAAGGAGAGAAGAATCTTTCAATCTTTGAAAAAGGCAGAAAAGTGGAAAGATGGAAAAAGATGAAAGAAAAAGGGGACTGAAAACAAAAAGAAAAGAAACATTTTCAAAAAAAGAATAAGTAAAAGATGAAAAGAGATTAAAAAAAATGAAAGGATGGTGGGAGTAAGAAAGAGTCAGATAGATAGATAGAGAAACAATTGAGAAAAAAGAGAGGGATAAAGCAAGAAGGTGAAAGACACAAAGAGAGACAAGAAATAAGGAGAAAAAAAAGGGAAAATGCAGATGATGGAAAAATAATTAGAAAAAGAGAGAAAGAAAAAAAGAGAGAGAGAGAGAGAGAGAGAGAGAAAGAGATAGAATGTATAGTAGACTGATAAAGAGAGAGGAAGAAAAGAAGAGAACATGGAGAAAGAAAAGAGAAACAGAGAGAGAATAAAAAGAAAAATGGACGGAAGAACTAAAGGAAGAAAAGCGAGAGAATAAAGCATGAAAAGTAATGAATGAATGAGTAGACAAAGAGGAAGAAAAGGACAAGACTATTAAAAGAGTAAGATTATAAAAGGTAATTAAAGACGATGGAAAAGAGTGGAAGTGAAAGACAGAACAAGAGAAAAATGGAAGAGAATTGAGAGAGAAGAAGAGGAACAGTCCAGAATGAAACTACCAATATGAAAAGCTCCGCCTTTCATATGTAAGGCACCGCCCCAAAAGCATTTAAATTGTTTTTACTTTAGCGCTAATAGCTTTCCTTACTGTGTTAGCCTCGTAGATACCGCGTTCTGTTAAAAACAAACTGAGTTATCGCTAAACATTACGTTTTTTTAAATTCTCATTTATTCTAGAATTCATCTGGTTCTAGCCGCTAACTGGAATGCTGGCTAGCTATATTTGCTTTACACACAACCACAAGTTGTTTCTCTCCAGCTAGCGTCGTCTAATAGTGCTGTTAGCTAGCTACACATTACCTAACTAGCTTAGATTAGATTGCAGTCAGTTTAACATGAGCCATGTGGGGAATCACAACGCATCTTTGATGTTTTATCCAGTTTAAGCTGCTAACTAGCATGCTAGCTAGCTAAATTTACAAGAAGTTGTATGATGTACTGTATATTCCTCCAGCTAGCTTTACTACATAAGGGCGCTGTTAGTTAGTTAGTTATAGCTAGCTATAGCTACTTATCATCTAACTAGCTTAGATTAGATTGTTGTAAATTGAACATAGTCATGTGGGAAATCACATGATGTCATAAATCATACCAGTTAGCTAATCATTTTGCTAGCAAACCTGCTGAAATTTCAGTAGCAAACTTTATTTGAAGTTCACTCTCTAGCAGCGGATGTGCAAAAAAGCAAGGTGAGTGTACGTTTCCACATGCAAAGTGTGTGTTTAATGTGTGTGTGTTTTATGCATGTCAAGAGTTGGAACGGACGCACACACACACAGCGGCGGTGTCAGGTCCAAACCTCACATCTCAGGAAAGAGAACAGGACTGACGCAGGTGCTGGCATTCTCCGAAATACCACACTCAGCTCCGCATTCCCTGGGTCTAACCCTGTCACACACCTTGGCTCGATTTAATCCTGGGCCAGAATCCACACACCCGCACAGACACACACAAACACGCACGCACACATAGCAAACATGCTCTCCTTCAAGTCTGCAAGTTTGACCATCAACGTAAATGCATTAACAGAACTAATCCGTAGTTCTTTACAGCAGTTTCGGAATGTGTGTGTGTTTTTTTTGTGTGTGTTTGTGTGTGTGTGTGTGTGAAAGCTGACCCATGGAGTAACACGCTTCCCCTGTCAGGGTCACGACCATAACGATGTTCTGGAAGCTTCTTGTGCTTCGGTGCAGAAAGAGAACTAGGTGAAGATGGACGAAGCAGCAGAGCAGTTAAGCTCTTAATGTAACAATGGAGAAGAAAAGCAAAAGATCGGGCGAGGACGAAAGAAAAGGCAAAGAAAAACAGAACTACTGGATGCAATGCATTTTCTGGATTTTCTTTTTTTGAAAAAAAAGGGAGGAACACAGATGAGGCATGTCTCTAAAACAACAGCTGGAGTTCAGGTTAGGAGCAAAGGTATGTTTAAGGTACCTTTAGGAGCAGACGTTATAGACTCTTCTCTGCTACATAGTTACACTGCTGATGTTGTTTCCAAATCTAAGGTTGTTTGTTTGGAAATTTGTTGAAGCTGTGCTGAAGCCTAGGAGTCAACCAGAAACAGTCCAGCTATGGCCCAAAGGTGGCTGTAACATCCCCCAATCATGATGCAGTTGTGGCCTAATTATGATATATTCGTGATCTAATCGTAGAACAGTCATAAATAAATCATAGTTTAATTCCGTTCCAAGCAGGGATCGATAATAACATATGGTTTGATCACAGTGCATTTATGACTCAATCATGTTTGTTTTGTGTCCCAAGTCTTCAGAATCTTTCGTCCGGGTATGGTCCAGATGTGCCCCAATGATGGTCCAAGTATGAACCAATCGTGCTTAAATTGTCGGCCAATCCTGACATGATCATGGTTCATTTGTGGCCTATTCATGTTCAAAACATGGTACTGCTCTAAAAATGATCCAACCATTATCCAATTATGATCCAAGACATGGCTTCAATAATGGATCCAGTCTTGACCTACGGTATGAATGGTCCAGTCATGGTCCTATTCTTTCCCATTATTATCCAATATTGGTTCAATCATGGCTCAGTCTCAGTCCAATCATAATCTGATCTTGTGGTTCAAGCATGATCCCGTCATTGGCCTACCAGTGGTTAGGTTGTGGTCTACCTGTGGTCAACTCATGGTTTAACCATTTCCCGTTCATCACTCAATAACTGCTCGGTTAAGACCCGATCATGAGTCCATCATGGTGAATATGTCTCAGTAAATTCCATTTACACGCAAGCATGATTTCCGTTGATGAGTACGGCTTCGATGATGAGTGCTAGATCCGTTTTGCGAAACCCTACATGAAACGACTTGAGTTCCTGGTTCTGCTCGTCTATTCTTGTGCTTTAATCAGCTTTAGATGTTTTCGCTGTAATTTCCAAGCAGATCTAATGCAGGGGTTCCTCCTGGAATTACAGACTGGCATGCTTTCTTGTGGCTTTCTGACTGCGATGAAGTTTAGCACAGACGATATCGTCTTCAATGAGCTGTTAAAATCAGGAAGCTATTGCTTACTTCATCTGAGAGTCAGACAAATAATTGAGCGTTAGGTTTGAAGGTGTTAGGCCAGGCTGTTTTCAAACTTATACGTCTGTTCAAAAAAAGGATGTCCAGGCACTGTTCATTGTGTTAGAGGGGATTTTTTGTCTTTGATTTGATCTTAAAAAAGGGGGTAACGCTACATGTAGCTAGCCGAGTGTATCATACCCTAGTGTGTTAGTGCAGCATTCAAGCTAACTAGCTTGACATATGTTAGATTGTTATCTCTGACAAGCTAGATAATGAATTTGTAATTTGTCCAGCACTGATATTTGCACAAGGTGTAGTGCTTATCACTGTGGCCTCACACCTCCAGGGTTGAGGGTTCGATTCCTGCCTTGGATGTGTGTACGTGGAGTTTGCAGTCCCCCCATGCTTGGTGAGTTTCTTCCATGTACTCATGTGGTTGGTATGGTTCAAAGCATGCGGATTAGTCTAAATGGTTTTCCCAATTGTATATTCTTGTGCGCCACCGTACTGTACAGTGAGTGCCCCAAGTCCCCAGTCTTAGGATTCAGGCCTCCTTTACAGTATAAGCCTTATAGAGAGTGACCAATATTTATGTATCAATTAAGTCTCGAAATCTATGTTCGGTCATTGAGGTCTTTGAGAGGACGCTTATCCATCCAGTTTTTCCTAGTGAGTAAAAGCGAAAGCAGGTCTGGAGCAGAAACAATTACGTCTCGTGCTCGTCTGCCGACACCATCCGTCAATAAAAGACAAAATGGCACCCGGAACCTGCAAAACATCCATTTTCCATCCAACCTCGCTGACCTCTGAGGAGAGTCAGCAAAAAAGAAGGGAGAGCGAGAGAAAGAGAGCAAGACGGAGAGACGCAGCGATGATGTCATTCTTTTCGGTTCTCTGAAAACCCACCGGATCTAATTATCGGGAGCCAAAAAACGAGACGGATTAGACTTTTTAATGCTCGCTCCGCAGCAAAACTTATGGACGGCGGGGCAGAAATGCAGAGTCACCGCCTCACGGAGGCTTCAAACCATTATTGCAAGCATTTGCACTGACGTCACCTTTCCCTTTTTTCCATTTTATATTTTTTCCCCCAGCGTGTGCAATGCAATTGGGAATCGCAATACAATCTATTACGGCATGATCGTCTTATAGTGTTATATTTATCCTTTCGGCCTTTCGGATTTTTCCATGAGCGCATCCACTTTCTCACAGAGTCTCTCTGCTGTCTGCACCAATTACATTATAGAAATTGATGGGTGGGAACCAGGGCCAAACGTTTTAATTAATTTGGCTGCAGGAAAGTGCATCCCTCTCTCTCTCCCTTTCTCTCTCTTACTCTCGTTCTCTCTCTATTTACCTTTGATCCCGTTTCCCGGCAGTGAAAGAAGGACTGCGCTAAATCAAGAAAAGTTAGCCTGAGCACTAGAAGCCAAATTACATCCACACACACTCGATCGGTGGGTTTGATAAGCCGTTGGACAGGTTGATGTGCGTGTGTGTGTGTGTGTGTGTGTGTGTTGCTATGACTCACAGCAGGTCTCGGCTCATCTCTGGTTGGAAAGGGACGAAACTATTCATGTCCTCCAGATATGCAATATGAACTGTTTATAAGTGCTCTCGCTGGCCAGTTTAATAGGAACACCTGTAGACATGCAGCCATCAGGTAACTCGTGTTACCACTCTGTACAAACGTGGTGAGCAGAAAAGCATCTCTAGGACAGGTGTACAGCTGATTGTTATAAGTATTTATTTATTTTTTTTTAAATATGATATGAATTGAAATGAACATTGAAATAAAGGAATTTAGATCTTGAGGACACGTGATTTCTTTGAATTCGAGACAAAAACAAACGTATGCGTTTATCTCTCTCTATGTGTGTGTGTGTGTGTGTGTGTGTGTGTGTTGCGGCCTGCTCGGGTTCAAAGAATACCTCGTTCCAGTCCCTGAAGCATTTTGGCTTTCTGTCATTTTTACCTTCCTTTTCCGATCCTTCACCCAGGAGTACACGCTGTAAAGATGCTAATTCTGTGCAGATGCTAATGCTAGGACATTTCATATATGTTAGATGTGTGTGTTTGAGTGTGTGTGAAAGAGAGAGAGAGCGAAAGAGAGAGAGAGAGAAAGAGAGAGAGAGTGAACCAAATACAAGGAATCTAAGAAGCATGAAAAAAAATTTACACGTGGAAAAATTATAAAAAATTTTTTACTACCTTGAGGACTAGATATGTGCCATTTTTTAGGAGAAAAAAAGTAAACTTTTTTTTTTTTTACAAAAGAATTAAAGGAAAAGAATGTCAAATGTTATATTTTTATGTAAAAGGTGAACTTTACCTTTGATATATAGAATAAAAATTATTTTGTTTAGTAAATTATACAATAAAAGTTTACTAATGTACAATAAATGTTTTTTATGTGATATGGAAAAACAATATTAATCAACTAAATGGAAAAAAGTACAGATAAACTGATTTTACAATTGTATACAAATTTAATACAATTCATAAATTTATCATTTCACTATTAGAAAAGAAATACTTTAAAACATTTAAAAATTTTGAAATTGAAAAAAGATAGGATTTTGGATAATACAGCAAAATAAAAAATAAAAATGTGCTGATTATAGTAAAATGGCAGGTAAAACATTTAATTAGACACAAAATAGAATTTAACATTCCATTCAAATAATAATTCATTGGTAACAACCTCTTACTCACTCATCTTCTATACCGCTTTATCCTGTATTTAGGGTCGCGGGGGCCTGGAGCCCATCCCAGGAGACTTAGGGCACGAGGCGGGGTACACCCTAGACAGGGTGCCAATTCATTGTAGAGCACACACACCCACACTCACACACACTCATTTTCACACTACAGGCAATTTGAGAACACCAATTAACCTAATTTACATATCTTTGGACTGTGGGAGGAAACCGGAGTACCCGGAGGAAACCCACCAAGCACAGGGAGAACATGCAAACTCCATGAACGCATGGACGGGAATCGAGCCTGGCCAGGAATCGAGTCCGGACCCTGGAGGTGCAAGGCGACAGTGCTAACCACTACACCACCGCGCCACCTGGTATTAACTTAATCAACCCAAATATGAAAATTGAAAAAATGTCTATTTCTTTAAAGGAATGTAAAATTGGTTCTCTTGATAAATTAAGCAAATAAATGTTGACTCTTGATTAAAGAAAGCATAGATAGTACTTTATCGAGCAAAATGCAAATTCAAATTTTTGTCTTGTTAGGAAAAGTGCAATACATTTTTCTAAAAGCAGAAAAAACAGATCATGTTTATCCTTTGTTAAATTGTGTTCTGTTCTACTAGAAAAAAAGAAATTGTATACTTAATAGAGGAAAACTGCTGTTGAAATTTTAAAGGAAAAAAAATCCTAATCTGACCCTTTTTTTAATAATTTTTTTTACATTAGCCAGAATTTAGCCTTTTTTTGGCAAAATGATAGAATTAAATGACAATTTATGGGGGAAAATCACTAGTAAAATGTTACCCTTGAAAAGAAAATGGTGTGATTTTTTTTCCCTTTTTGATGGCACCAGGATTTTGGAACGGTGATGTTCCCTCCATGATTTTACAAATGAAGAGTTAAAAAGTGCGCTAATGCTTAAACGATCGGTTGGGTACACGAAAGCCTAGATAACAGTCCGTTGTGTCGGGGTGTTTAAGGAACCATGAAAGCGACGTGTAATTAAAGCGTGCGTAATTAATATAAGAGCAAGACGTGGTGGATGAGAAGATATGTAATCTTTGCATGAAGGGGAGAAAATTTCAGGGCAATTATAATGTTTAATGTCCGTACACTGAGCTTTGTAAGAGCTGTAATCGAAAAGAGATGGTCCTGTTATCACCTCGGGACTTCTAAAATCCTGCAAACACACTACGCTTGTACACTGTAATGATGTAAAACGCCACGCTTTAGTTTTCCTTCCATCACTGTCCAGCTTCTTGCTGTAGATTTTAATGATGCATAGTTATTTATATTTTTTGCGATATATCTATCATCAATTATAGACCAACATGGAGGCTTCAGTCACCTCACACCTCCAGAGTTGGGGGTTCGAATCGCATTTCGCTCCTGTGGGCAGAGTTTCCTCCGTCATGGAGCGTATAATGATTGCCCACCATGTGGAACTGAGTGTATAAGTGTGTGCGCTTGGGCCATGTGAGTGGGTCGGAACCCCATGCAGGATGTCCTCCACCTTGTACCCTGAGTATGGTACAGATAATAGATGATGGATGGTTCTTCTTATAGAAATTGGGATCTTTTTTACCTTGAAACAATGTGGCAATGGCGTCTTTAAATTTTCTATGCTTCTGCTTTGAGTGTGACGAGCATGATTCCTGCCCCAACGTAGTCTGGTAACGTTCGCAGACTTGATTATCACGTGTAAATCTGGAGGATTCACATGAAAAGCTGCGTCCACTAGATGGCACAACGTCCGATCCCGAACATCTCCAATTAAAACTTCTCATTGTTTTTGTTAATGTTGTCATGATCCATACCTCTAATGAAAAACACCAATCTGGAAAATCCAGATGTTACTCAAGCTTTGAAGAGGTTTTGACACTTTTAACGTTAACCGTTATTAGAACGAGGACATTTTGAAGCTCGGGAGTGGTCAGATTAGCTCCAGCATCTTCACAGCACTTAGTTATTTTATTCCTCACTCGTCATGCCATCGCATCGCTCCAGCTCTACGTTCCAAGACCAGAGAGGAATGTAAAATTTAGCCGGTGCGAAAGGTCCGGGGCTGCGAACGAGAATCTGGATGAAATCATCAACGTGACTCAAGTCTCTCAGCGGTGCAATCACGGGAGCATTGTTCACCAGTGCATTGTGGGGAAAAAAAAGGCTTTTGACAGCGACAGCGTTGATGAATCATCTGCTCAGCTTTGCAAGAAAGACTGAGAGAAAGAGTTCAGTTTCACTCTTTATTACGCTTTAATATTTACAGGATTTACGCCTTAACTCGTAAACAGAAAGAAAGACATGGTGTACCCATATGAAAGAGCGAGAGACGGAGGAATAGTCAGACAGAAAAAGAGGAAGAAGCAGATAAGAACAGGACAGAGTAGAGAAATAAACAGGAAAGGAATAGAGAGACAAACAGATGGATGGAGAAAAAGACAGGGAAAGAGAGAATGGGAGGCAAGTGGTAGAAGAAGATACAGAGACAGCGGTTGGGTGTGACTCTGCCCCAGGCTACCGTCCATCTCCATGGCCTGAATTCTCTCCTCACTCGGAGCAGGTTTCAGTTTCTTGTTGCCCCTTGGGAGAGTTTTGCGCATTTTACTTTTTCCTGGAGAAAGTGTATTAACCCCAGGTCTCCTTCCTCTTTCAGTTAGCTGTAAAAAAACAAAACAAAACAAAAAACGGTTGATCTGTTTCTCTACGCCTGTGTTCGGTTCTCCGGGTGTATGTGCGGTTCTGCACTCTCCTGCACTCTGTTGCTCAGTGACTGTCTGCAGGTTTTCCATTTTGTAGATGTTTCTGCGTTGTGTGACTCGTTCCGTCCTTTATCCCTCACACTTACTGCAGTTATTGGTGTTCCGTCAGTTGGCATTAGTTCTGTTTGTCCCTCTTGCTGTTGTGCATCAGAGCAGATGTTAGGACCAGGGTTGCTGGTTACTGTGTCTGTAGGGACCTTGGGTTTTATACCTGCAGTGCAATGTTTCTCTCGGTGGTGCCAGGGTGTTTGGGACTGACCTTTGTGAGCTCTGACTGCGGTGTATCTGGGGGTCTGTAAGTTCCACTCCAGGCTCCAGCTCCCCGGTGTTTTCCCGCTGGCTGTCCCTGCGCTGCTGCCCATGAGTTTCCTGGCTGCACATCTCCGTGCGGACAGCTGAGCCTTTTGTATGCCCAATATCAAAAACAGTGTAACTATTGTCACCATCCGTACATTTAAAGTTTACATTGAATATCCCCTCCTGAGACAGGACGTGTTTCACGCTGGAGCTTTTACGCCCGAGCTCTCATAGGGCCGGCGAACTTCCCGAAGCCGAGGGCCACTTTAGAGACTACCACTCATGTTGCAGGGGCAGACAGAGGAGTAAACTGAACCAGGATGCCTCTCGCTCGTATTCTATTTTTTTTACTAGCGTGCTTAGAAGGTTTTTTTCGGTCAGGAAGACCACCACTGCTTTGTTCATCCGAGGCTGAGTAGATGTTCTCACACCCTACCTGTTCTCCTACTGCTAGCAGCACCTCCTCCACCTGTACTCACCTGACGCCAGAGAGACAGTGTCCCCCCACCAGCCTCAGAGGCCTTGGTGCCCCGCTCACTCTCTCTCACTCTAAACATTTATCTTTTCAGTAATAACATTTAAAAAATCAACTTTTAACAAAAATCTTTAACAGCCTTCCACGCACTCCCCCACTCACACCCAGCGCAGGGAAAGAAAATAGAGACTTAGACAGAGACAGAAAAAGAAAGAGACAAGGTTAGAGAGACAAAGAGCATCAGACAGACAGGTGCAGTAGAAAAGAGACTCAAATAGACAGAGAGAGAGAGGAAGAGCGAGAGAGACAGACAGAGAGAAAGAGACGATAAAGGGATGACGAGAAACATATAGATTAAAAGAACGAGATACTGTATGAAAGAAGAGAGTGAGAGAATGATTAAGAGTTGATGAAAAAAAAGGATAGAAAAGGATGAGCAGGACAAGAGAGAGAAATAAAGGCAATGAACATAGAGAGATGGAAGAAGACAGACAGACCGAGAGAGAGAGAGAGAGAGAGAGAGAGAGACTGGCTGTAATTATACTAATATATGGGGCCCTGGCAAAAACCTAAACCTGAACACACACGCACACACACACACACACTAGACAAAACAGCCGGCAGTGATTGACAGCTCTGTATCCCTCCCTTTTGAAAGCTGGAGCCAAAACAGCGCAGTTTAATGTCTGACTAATTCGGCTTATTAAACACAAAGACGCGTGAACCCGCATCTGTGCGCGTGCTGTAATAAACACCGCCTCGGGTCGCGCGCCTCATTCTACTGCTTCAACTCCGGCCCAGTTGAAAAAAATACACCATGATGAGGATGATGGTTAATGATTAAAGATGAGGCGCGTTCATGCCGGTGAGCCACGTTACAGCCACGTCTATCGAGCGTTAATCTGAGTAGATAGTTACAGTTTAGTTTTTGAGAATTTAAGAAATCAGTGATCGGCCCTCTGGAGTATTGGTGATCAGGGATTGGATGTTCAGAACATGAGTGATCAAGGACTGGATGTTGAGATCAGTTCTGATCAGGGATTGGTTGTTCAAGAAGATGTCAATCAGTCTTTGGTTTTTGTGAACAAGACCGTTTAGTGATTGGTTGTCGGGAATAAACAGGAACCTGTTAACTTCCATGATCTGGGTTGGGAATACTGCTTCTCCTATTTTATCCCCCCAAAAGAATAAAAAAGTTAGATTTAGATGTAGGACTTATCAGCAGTAATAATTTTGTCAGTGGAATGTCTTCACAAGACAAACATGTGTGTGTGTGTGTGTGTGTGTGTGTGTGTGTGTGTGTGCGTTTCTGAGGAGCATAAAGGTTGCGCAGGCCGACACCTGGGCAAACACAGTCGAAAAAAACTCATCTGTCATCGGCGTCAAAGAGTCAGGCCAAACGCCGCTGCTGCTTTTGTCGAGACACAAAAGGAAGAAGGAAGGAGCATGAATTAATTTAACACTTTAGCACTCAAACGTCTTTCTAAAAGCCTGGATTTGTGCAGTCGGGGTGTTTTTTCGCGGCAAATTAATGGCCAGTTCCAGTCCATACTTGATGGAATTCTTCATTCTTTGTCTTCCAAAAGTACATGTTAGGATTAGCATTTCTTAAAAATATATATTATGGGGTGAATAATTATAATTTTCATTTTTTTTATCTAAAAATGTTTTCATTTTACACACCTCAGTTTGCAAAAATGAAAAAGAAAAAAATCTGTTTCAATCTGGATGATAAACAATGAGAATGAAGTTCAAAAGGTAATTCTTAAAGGCAAAATTAGGATTATGATCAGTTCTTTTTTAACTGTAAAAATCTTAGCAAGTAGAAATGAATTTAAATCTTGTTGCATTTATTCTCTCTTAATATAAGATATTATTTAAGTTATCTAAGTTTATTTCTAGAGAAATGTACCTTTTCTCAATATTTTTTTTTATTTCCTGATAATTTGTTTCTTTCCAGAAATAAATGCTTAAAACTAGAAAAAAAATTATATTGAAAAATCTAATCTATAAGTTTAACACACTTATATTCAGTTTGATGTACATTAATTGAATTAAAAAAAAAAATTTATTTGACTAAATTCAAAATATTTTCACTCGCTAAGATGTCGTTTTTACAGCAAATAAATGAATAAAAAATATTTTTTTTAAATATTATTTAAAAAAATAATTTTAAATATATAAAAATTCTTGTTATGGTGTTAAAATCTCTTGTTCAAAAAATTATCAATTTGTTATTACTTTACTTTATTATCAATATTTGTTATAGGAGTACTTACCTACTGTACAAGCAAATCATAGCAAGTACAAGCTAACTAATGTATTAAACAAATAAATCTCTGTAGAATTATAACATTAACTCATATTATGTTATGATGTCGTTTTGTTGTATTTTTATTACATTAGCATGTGTAACGCTAACACCATAGCATTAGAGAAACGTTAACATAATGCCCTGCTTGTTTACTTTGTAACTCTGTATTCTAATTGAACTCAATTTGGACGGGGTTATGTCGGATTTAACGTGCCTCGTTTGGACTCCCTTCGTCTAATGTGCTGCGTCACAAATCGTTCAGCATATATTCTTCCTGAAGATTCCTCTTCTCCTGGTTTCATCCCCTGACTTCAAAAGCAGCACGTCTTCAATTGGAGATTAACCGGCCGAGGGTAAAGATTAGCTAAAAGGGCTGAAAATGATGACATGTTTGTGTTT
Organism: Clarias gariepinus; assembly: GCF_024256425.1. Lineage (NCBI taxonomy): Eukaryota > Metazoa > Chordata > Actinopteri > Siluriformes > Clariidae > Clarias > Clarias gariepinus. Next base: position 48,140,437 of record NC_071100.1, read on the forward strand.
CTTTGCAGCTTCAGCTTTTGTGATGAAGGCTCAAAAGGGCTGATGATGAGGACGTTGGCGTGGCTGAGGGATGAAAAGCTCAGAGACATGCAATCTTAAGTGCTGATGAAGAAAGAGAGAAAAATTCCAGAATTAACAGATGAGCTAGCACTCCATCGTGTTCTGGAACGGGTTAATGCAGAAAGAGTTTGTTAGCTAATTGGCGGTTCACATAGTATATAGAACAGAGGATATAAGATATCTATTATGCACCCTAAAGATATAGCACAGAAAAACATCATTTACCCAAAAACTGTATCCCAGGACATTGTGTTCTCAGTGCCTTATATTCCCAACACTCTAAAAATCCCAGGACACTGTTCCCAGTGCTTTCTTTTCCCAGTACCCTATAATCATAATATATTGTTTCAAGTCCCCGATAGTCCCAGGACATTATGACCACCTGCATAATATTGGGAAAGTCTTTCCTTTTGCCACAGTAACAGTGTGTTCTGATATTTTTATATTAAAACCAGCATTAACCTTTTCCTCAAATTGATCTACTGTACATAAGCGATTCTATTGGATCGGACTACATGGACAGCCTTTACTCCCATGTGCACCAGTAAGCCATGGCCACCCATGCCCCTGTCGCCAGTTCACCAGATTTCCTTCCTTGGATCACTTTTGGTATGTCCTGGGAACATCCCACAAGAGCTGCTGTTTCCGACTTGCTCTGACCCAGCCCTCTAGCTATTAAGTGCCAACCAAAAGTGTTCCAAGGAGGACAAACTGGTGGACTGGCGAGTCATGGGTGGCCAAGGCTTACTGATGCACATCCAATAGAAGCGCTAGTGTACATCAAATTGTTTAAAAGGTTGATGCTGGTTGTGATATAAGGTGTCAGAACACACAGTGTATCACTGGCAAAAGGGGGGATTTACTCAATGTTAGACAGGTAGTCATAATGTTATGGTTGATCTGTGTATTTCCAGTTCCCTATATTCCCATGGCAGATTTCCCAGTGCTTTACATTCCCAGTGCCATACTGTATATTCTCAGAACAGTATTTTTCCAATGCCCTATATTCCCAGTGCATTATTCCCAGTGATTTCTCTCTCCATTGCCTCATTTTTCCAGAACATTGTGTTCCCAGTAACCTACATTTCCACTAAATTTGTGTCCCGAGGCACTGTTCCAAGTTATGTATATTCCCAGGACACTGTAATCCCAGTGCCCTACATTCCCAGGACACTACAGTATATATTCAGTGCCCCATATTCCCATGTCATGGTTCCTAGGGATTTATATATTCAGTGTCCAGTATATTCCCAGGGCACTGTTCCCGAAGCAGGACATTGCATTCACATCCCTTTATATTCCCAGAGCCAGATATTCCCAGGACATTGTGTTCCCAGTGCTTTATATTCTCACTGACAATTTATTTTTAGGTTAATATAATTCTTATAAGCCTTATAACCCCCAGGATGCAGTGCTCCTACTGCTTTTATATTCGCAGTGCTCTTTTCCACAGGATGCCATGTTCCTATCATTTTATGTTCCCTGTGCCATAAATTTTCAGGACATTCAGTGTTTTGACTCTCAGTTGCTGGATCACTTTCATTTTATGATCTTGGACCCTATATTCCCATGAATTTTTAATTGCTTGGATAATATATTCACATTACTCTGTTATCATATGCCACCACATAGCCAGAACCCTATTACACCCTATTACAGGGCAGTATATTTTCACGCTGATATATCTATCTATCTATCTATCTATCTATCTATAAATTCTTTATTAATTTCTGCCTTCATTATCAGTATTATATTTATTATCATATTCTCTGGATTCTATGTACCCTATGATCCCTGAGTTCTGTATTTCCATGACCCTATATTCCCTGGATTATTCCAAGAAACATGTTTTCCCAGGGCACTTAACTTACAAAACACTATATTCACACAACCTTCCCACATCACCTGTATTTCTAGAATAGTTCTAGTTTATCCAACTTCCCTATTGCCAGGGATTTTCATTTATAGGACAATAAATCATATCATAGAAGTAGATTTGTTGGTAAATATGCTTAGGTCTGATACATACACATCAACCAAAATTTGTCATCAACAGCGTTTCCTCTTTCACCAGGTGAAAGGGCAAAGAGGGCAAAGTCTAGTCATTTACCACAGCCTGATTTACTGTCAATGTTATCTTATCCTACTGGCAGGGTGCGGCTCAGGTTACGATTATAAACTTGGTGATATAACAGGCTTCGGGAGCCCGAGTGCTTCAAATGGGTAGGTATCTGTCACATAAGGGTGGAGGGCAAAAGTGGTTCATGTCCTTGTGCTCTCTGTGAGGCTTTTACAAGTTCTTTAAGTTACATAAAAATATTTGGATGCATAAAGGTTTGTTCACAAATATAAATGATGGTAATGTACAAAATTCTCAACAATAAATGGATGATAAGCAGTTAACATTGGGATTAGTTTCAGTATACCTGGGTGTAAATTGTCATGAGCTTATATTCCTGGAACTGTTCTCTAAGGGACATGTGTTTCAAGGATCAGTCATTCCCGAAATCATTTATTCCCAAGACTCTTTAATTCTAGCAACCTGTATTCCAGGTACTACAGCATAATCTCAGGGCTGTACAGTACAGTATATATCCAGGACCACATATTTCCAAGACCATTTATTCCCAAACCCTGTTACTCCTAGTAGCCTATATTCCCAGTACTATTATCTCAGACTTTATAATTTCCCATTACCAGGCATTCATAAATTCATTTATTCCAAAGTCTTTCTATTCCCACCAACCTATATTCCCAGTACTATACTATTATCTCAGAGATGTGTATTCCAGGAACAAATATTCCCCAAACCACTTATTCCCACTCTTTATCTTTATTAGCCTATATCCCCAGGACTGTTTTCTTAGGGCTATATTTTTCCATGCCCAGACATTCCCAAAACCATTTATTCCAATGCCTTTCTATTCCTAGGTGCCTATATCACCTGTACTACTATCTCAGGCTCTATGTTCCCATGACCAATGATTCCCAAAACCATTTACACTTAAGCCTTTCTACTGTATTCCTATCAATTTATAGTCCATGTATTCCCAGAAATGGGAATATCGCAAACCATTCATTTCAAGAACTCTTTATTCCTAAATTTAAATTCAAATTCAAATTTTATTTGTCACATACACAGTCATACACAGTATGATATGCAGTGAAATGCTGGGACGACTGCCTGTGACCTTAAAATAAAAGACTATTTATAGGAAATAAATATAAAAAAGAAAATAGAAGGTAAATTTAACGAAGAAAGAATAAAATAACTGTACAATATAAAATATACAATATAAGAAAAATATCTGAAAAAAATAATAAAAAACAGCTGTACAGCTGTAAATATAGAATTTATGGAATGTTTGGAAGTTGAATATAAATAGAAATGTCCAGGGGGTGTGCAAATATGCCTGAAGTGTTATGATTCACATATGATTCACAAGTGACTTGTGTTAGAGTAAGTAACTAATGTCCACGAATGTGCAGGTGTGCGCTGTCCACTAATGTCAATGAATGTCCAGAATGTCCAGAGTGAGTGCAAGAACCATGAGCCTATATTAATACTATAATCACAGGGCTATATATTCCCTCCAACAGGCATTCCCAAAAGCATTTATTCCAAGTAGTCTTTATTTCTATGAGCCTATATTCCCGGTATTGTTATAGCAGGACTATTTCCCAAAAGCATCCATATCCATATTATGCTATATCCGCAGTACCCGATTATCCCAAGGCACTACATTATTAGCAAACTATATTTCTAAGTCCATGTCATTTTTCATTACACTTTATACCTAGGAGCGTGTATTCTGAGTATTATTATCCCAGGGTCCGATATTCCCAAAATGATACATTATTTATAGTGTCTCATCACCCCAGGGCACTCTATTTTTAGGACTATGTATTCCCAATACCCCATGATCCCAGGACACCATTTCAAGGAACCAGTTTTCCTACTGGAAAAGCTACACACAAACATACAAAGGTTGGGCAAACACGATCTTGTGATTTCTGAGTTACATTTACAGTATGAAATAAGCATTATATACTTTGCAATTAATACTTGATATTAAGGAATACTTTGCAATGTAGATTGTTAATGTTAGCCAAAGCAAAGTTTATGAACATTGAAGATAATCTATAATTTCGTAAATATATATATATTATATATAAGGTGCACTTGTTTTATCATTTTATTTTTAACAAGGATTCTTAGAACTTTGTATATATATAGCTTTCCATCTTGCTGAGTTGAGTAGTGGAGAGACATCTTTAGGCTGGAGAGAGAATGAAAGAGAAACAGAACGAGAGAGATGGATGGCCATGAAGTGTCTCCACTCATGGAGATTAGACCCTAATTCCGGCTGATAATGCATCCAAAGGCCGAGCGTGTCTGCTACAAAAGACGTGCAAGTTGCTTTATCTCTTCTGGAATTCCATTCATGCCGTCCCCTTCACACCAGTAACCCCTTGTTTCAGGGAGGGTTTGGACAGATTTCTTTGCTAATCCTCGACTTCATGGTATTGTAACTGCATGTAATGATTTCAGTCTGAGAGCATACAGAGTGTTAGGGCTTCATACAGATTCTTGGTCCCATGTATTATGTTCCATAAGGACACTTGTCTATATTTAATACACAGATAACTTTTGGCATTATTTAACATATTCAACCATTTAGAATCCCGAATTGAAGAATGCTGTGGTATAGTTTTCATTATTTTGATCGGCACTAATGGTGTCCTTTCCAGCTGCATTAATCTAATATCTGATATCAATATATGGTTTTGATGACATGCAGCATTTTTTTTTTATAAACTAATGAGGATTAACATCCCTCCCACAGTGCATCTATATATTGCGCGTCCATATTTTTCATTTTCATTAAATACTCTGCTGGGTTTTTGGCAGTCAATGTATGTCTTTTATTATTTTTTCCCCACTTAATGGTATAAGCGTTCCCAAATCTCCATTCTTGGTAGGAGCGGTGCACACTCGAGCCTTTTTACACAGATTAAAAGCTTATTTTTTGCTTTGAATGTAAGGTCATAACTGTTTTGGCCTTTGGAGATCTTATATAAATTGGAAAGTGGGGTTCCTTCGGCCCTTTTTGAATTGCTTTATGGACCTTCTTCCTACAACATATAACTTCTGAAAATATTCAAGTTCTTTCCAGATAACAATCAAATTCCAAATTCCAAATTTCATTCCGATACTGTTTGGTGGAATGTTCTGGAAAGATGATGTTAAATTGCTAAACTGGCATTGTAAAGAACCCACGTTAAAACCAGAACTTCTTAGTTAAATAAGAATATAGAAGTTAATAAGAATATAAGTGAAATCAGATACTTGGAATATAGAAGTCTGCAAATTCAGGACTTCAGAAAATAGTATTATGGGAAAACATGACACAAGGAACATATTCTGTTTTTTCAAACCTTTATTTAGAGCATTTACGCTGATAAAACGATTTTCACAACGTCCAACTACATCCATGGTCCCGTAAGTTTCTAACAGGGTTACCAAAGAAAAATTCTTGTAAGTCTTCCAAAGTCTTCACAAGTCTTCCTTCTTCAATAGAGAACGCTTTGTAATTCTTAATTTTTCAATCAAGAAGTCTTTGGTGGTCTTTGCCTTCACTTATCAAGTCTTCTCACGTCTTTGTAAGTCAAGTAACAAGTCTTCATAGGTCTCCATATGCCTTGCTGATCGAACACAACAACTTCAGATGACTTGTTGATTCAAGAAGATGACTTTTGATTAAAATCAGAAAGTTTTAAAGTCATGTTGATGGAAACCTAAGACTTCGGAAGACTTATATTTGTATGTTATAATCTTATTAAAACTAGATTTAGCTATATTCAAGAAAATTTCCCTTGCTAAGATGATAGGATGCAGTGCAGCAGCTGGAGGTCAAGACCTACTCAGGCCATCGGTTTGGCACTAATATTGCTTTGAGGAAGTTTTTTTTGTTCCAACTTCCATAACATTGGCAAATTAATGACACCGTAACGTTTTGACCAATAAAAATTCCTTCTGGTTGGTATCTTGGAAATACAGAGCGAAAGGAATACAGAAAACTGGTTATATAGATCCCTGAGTGTGTTTGAATATATGGGCCTGGGAAAGCAAGGCCATGAGAAAGCCATACAGTTCTGTCAACATGTAATATAATTACTAGGGAAATAAGAAGTGAGGAATTTAGGACCCTGGGATGATCACTGGGAATACAAAGTCCTGGAATCCTGAATCCATGGCTATGTACTAGGTCTTGTCACTTGGTGTGCTCCCTATCTAAGCTAACTATCATTAGGGAAATTTTTCGTCGACTAATCAGAAACAGCTATCACTTAGCATCAGGATGTTCAGCTCCAACACCAAGAGAGTTCCTGAGGATCTTTTGGACCATCGTTTAAGACATAAAAGACGCTAATGTTCCGTCACATAGACCGTATTTATCCTGCAATCACGTCGATTCATCTCTGATTGTAGGTCCACCCATGTCTCAAGCTTGAGACCGGTTATAAAAGGATCGGCCCTTCCCCAAAAATAACAATTAACTCCCGTCTGTTCACACTCATACACAGTCATACAACGTTTACACAACATGCCTCGCAGACACGACGAGCACCTACAGGGACAGAGCTGGCACAGCGGCCGAGACCGGCGAGATGATCAAACGTCTGAGAGGGAGTTCTCCTCAGGCACAAGCGTTATTTAATCCAGCAGCACCCTTTATTAATCCGACTCTCTATCTTTTTCTGTGATCGAGACACTTTGTTATGATTAGCGTGAACCAGCAGCTGAGATTTCAACCTGAGCTTCTCACATGCTAAACCTCCTGTCTGTCTGTCCCCGGCCATTAAAACTATTAAATGAAATATACTTTTAGGATGAACTGGGAAACCTGAGGTACAATTTGGATTTTAATTATAACATATTAGCTTAGAGGTTAATGTCAAAATGTCTTTGCTAGTTAGCAGAATTCAGAGATTTCCTTAACACACGTCAAACTTTAAACTCCGTTTCAGCCTATGAATTTATCTCTGAATATTGTTTCCCAATATATTAGCAAAGACATGCACAAATGCATGAAATTTCCTTTTCTACTTAGCAAAATGCATGGATTTGCTTTTGTTAGGATCTGCTGTTTGGGCAGGGAATGTGCCTTGTTGTTGATTATTCTGCAATTATGACTCTAATTGCTGTCGATAAAGCATAAAACGTCGATAAAGCATAAAACGTTCGCTGCTTTGCTAGGTGTCAAACGTGATGAGCTGAGAACGTTTCCAAGTTGGGATGTGAAGTCGTTGTGGAAGTTCAAAGTTCAGGATACATCAGCAATCTTTTCACACAAATGCACACACAAACACACGCACACACACATATGCAGGCGTATCATTAAGCGTCTTAAGTGGGAAAGCAGAGCTGCAATAAATACCGTTGTGGACCCTTTAATACTCGTTTAAGAGCTTTCATGTTCCATCTCTTCTACAGCCAAATGATGCGTTAGTTACAGGGCTGCGCTGGGGTTTGTAAATCACTGCTTTCAGGGTTGGGGCAGGTGCAATATGAAATATGAAATTAAGCACTAAGATGTGCTGATCTTCACGTCTCGGGGACGTCACGGGAGAGTCCCAGTGATTAAGTTACACAGGGTTAAACATGCGTTTTAGCAGAATCACAGTTGCGTTGGAAATGGCTTGTGTCCGCCAACTTTTACATTTTTTTTTTTATAACAGCCATTCTTTACTCACGCACAAGTCAGCATGGATGAATAACAACCATAAGGATTACAATGATGGTAGAGGAGTTGGCCAACTAAAATAAACAGCATTCTAACAAGTTTCTAAAGCGACAGGTTATTCGCAGGGACTGATACTTTGGGTCACTATGGTGACCATTTCTTTAAGATGATTTATGTCTAGTTGTCCTCTATGGAAGAAGTCTCCAGTGTCAGTGGATTGCATTGTGTTTGCATTAAAACCTTCGTATTCATTATATTCAATTCAGTTAAATTTAATTTCAATTGTCATTGTCGCAAAGCAGTGTTAAACAATCGAAAGAAAATGACGGAAATTTGTATGTAATATGAAAAATGGGAATATAAATCAGAATGATCAGATTGTCCCTGATGAGCAAGCCGAGGGCGATGGTCTCAAGGAAAACCTCAATGAGATTACAAAAGGAAGAAACCTTGAGAGGAACCAGACTTAACAGGGAACCCATCCTCATTTTGTGTAATAAAAGATAGCAGGGTTTGATCTGCATCGTACTGTGTGTTAAGTGGCTGGAAGTCCAGTATAACAGTTGATGTCTTTAAGTTAATATGGAGTCCAGTTTGTTATTGCAGGCTCAGGTAGACTGTAGGAAACTCCAGTCCAGAACTATTGAACTCTTGAACTAGACACAAAAGTCCTCAGAGAACGTCCTCAGCTGTCTGCGCCGGCGAGGCCAGAATCATCTTCATGGTAAAGTGGAATTGTCCCCAGTCACCACGTGCATCCCAGGCAGACCATCCATGTGACACGATCTCCAAGCAGAAGTGGGACGCCAGGACAAGTCAGACAGGTCCAGGGGGCAGCGGGGGTCTGGATCACTGGCAGCTCAGGAGCGACATGTATATCTCGACAGAGAGAGAGGAGAAGAGAGAGAAGAGAACAGAAGAGAAGGAGAGATAAAAGTTAGGTGTGGTCACAGTCACGTAATGTATAATGTGAATGTATATTTAGTGCAAGCAGGGACTCCAGCAGGACTAACTATAACAGCATAACTGAAGCGGAGAACCTGAAGGAAACACAAACATGAGGGCTTCCTGACATGTAAAGCAACCAATCACCTCACCGTCAACAAACCTGAGTGATCAATGAGAGTGGGGAAGACAGCATCCAAACATACCAGTTCACCTAATACTCTACGTCCATGAGTCCCCCAGATCTGCTACTTTATCTAAGGCTTATCTATTTATAAAAATGCTTGGCTAAATAAATAAGTAAATAAAAAATAAACTCCTTTAAACTGCTTAACTTTGTCTAGAAATTGTATTCAAATGTTTATCATACAAACCTTGGACAAAAGCTAAGCTCTTAAAACAACACAAAATATTCACAGTGGTAAAATCGTCTTCATGTCGAGACTTGTATAAGTTGTCAATAAGCTTATATAAGCTTCAATCAAGCTCTGTTTTTTTCCATACATCTTTTCGGGTGATTTTCAGTAGTCGATTGGAGATGAAAAACATCTAAAACCTTTTTTTTCCCCTTCAGCTCTGTGTTATTTATTATTTCACGTGTTTGAAGCGACAGGTTCATGGTCAGGTTCAGGGCTTGTGCGATGCTAGAACATTCTTCGCCCTATAGGTTTTTATTCACCGTTCTCTTTCCATTAACCTCCACCTTTTAACGCACCTTCGGTCTAATGCCGATGTGGCGGTTTCTATAGCAACCAGCGTCTGGAGTACAGTATTCATGGGCTGGATCGAAGAGCCGTTTCTGTGTAAAGATTTCTTCTTGTTAACTTTTGTATAGATTTCATTCAGCGAAGCTGCAGGTGGAAGGGAAAGAAGGGCAATCCAGTGAAAGAGAAAAATAGCACATAAGGGAAGCAATGAAAGATTTGCTTGGTTAGGTTTGTACTCAAACCTTGACATTGGGGTGGCTACCAAATAGGAGTAGTTTACAGTGCACGGAATGTATAAACATAAGAAATTCGAAAAAAATTCTAATGAGAAGGTGAGCATTTTTTAATACATCATTATTGTTAACTTGCAACAAAGAGGAAAAAAAGAAAGACTGGCATGGAGGCTTATAGCTGCTACAACATAAGCGACAATAGGCAGAAACACGTGTCAGGAAACTGTTAAGTTTAGAATTAATTACAAACTTGCAATAATTTCGTACAAGGCCCTAAATGGTTTAGCTCCTACGTATCTAGCCAGTCTTCTGACACATTACAATCCAGACTTCTCTTTAGCCTGGCATACACATAATTCATCCCATAACCTCATACTCCAGTGGATTTAATTGCACACTTTCATCTAGTGCTGCTAATAAAATGAACAGCAACAACGCTAATTCTTTTCCACCTGTTCTTGTTTTTTCTATCCAACCCGAGGCATCTGGAGATTGTGTCAGGTTCAGCAGACAGAGGCCAACCATGCGAGGCTCCTGAGACATCCAGAGGAGGACCACCACCAGCTGGATTCTGCTTCATGATGGTTTGGAGCTACACACGCTGCTCCTGATCTCCTAGCAATCCAGACCCCCTCTGCCCTCTGCACCCATCCTGGTGCCATGCTGGTGCCGAACTGAACTGGACTCCATGTTAACTAATACATCTTCTGTTACATTGAACTTCCAGCTGTCTAACACACAGTATGACTGCAGATCAATCCTTGCTATCTGTTATGACCCAGATGAGGATGGGTTCCCTGTTGAGTCTGGTTCCTCTCAGGGTTTCCTTCTATTTCCATCCCACAGAGTTTTTCCTTGCCACAGTCGCTGTTGCCCTTGGCTTGCTCATCAGGAACAATCAGATCACTATGCTCTATACACATTTTTCCTTTCTCCTAGACATTTCCATAATCTCCTTCTTTTAATTTTGTGAAGCTGCTTTGAGACAAGGACCATTGTTAAAAGCCCTGTGTAATTAAATTGAATTGAGAAAAACTCTAAACGGATAAAAAGTACAATGTGTCATTCTTAATGTGGAGGGTTTCATTCCTTCCTTATATACAAGGGCTGTTCAAATAAAATTGAGACTTGTAAATAAAATTTCTGGTGAATGAAGGTATAAAACTACTGGCATTTACAGAAGACTTTAAGCACAGTACTGTGATGAGCCTCTTTGACCGGTGCAAATGTTTTACAGAAGACCCGTACATCTGTGAGTGCCTGTCTGTGGGAACTGTAAACACTACCATTCGCCAACACAACTTGCACATTACAGGAACTCGGCTTGGAGTTATTGGCAAATACCCGTACAGTCCACACCCCACTCCAAGCCATTTCCAAATGTTTGGGCCATTAAAGGAGTTCCTGGGAGGCCAGCATTTCAGACATGAGGCAGGCAATTATATCAGGAAAAAAAACTTCTTACCTTGATGGTACCCAAGCACTAGTGAAATGTTCGGATAAGTGCATTAGTGTAGCAGGAGATTATAATATAAAAAAGGAAGGTTTTATTCTCAAACCTGTGTTCTGTTTTTCTGCACCATCAAAAGTCCACCTTTGACTTGAACATCCCTGGAATATAGCAGTAAACTCTTAAACGCTGAAACGTTGCTTGATATAGAGGCAGGGACTAAGCTGAGGAAAGGTTCACCTCCTCATCCTCACAGTGCCGCTGAACGTCATGAATCTTTAACCGTCCGAAAATTATTATTTAATGTCTTACTGTGCTAAGAACGCATGGCTAGCAATGACTGTACAGTACATTCCACCAAACTCCACGCTACACTTTATTTTACTTTGCTACTTTTTAACTAATTTTGCTAACTATGCTAACTAGAACACTTTGAATTTTTTTTTTATGGCAAAAATCCAGGCTTGTACTTGTTTTTCTAAGAATGCTAAGCACAAGCAGACTTTATGGTTGTTTTTTTTATTGATTAATTTTATTTTAATAATTAAAAATGATAATAAAGACTGTGAACTCCAGTATAGTTTGTCTAACTGTACTTAGCAAAAAATAAATTGCTAAAATGTTTAAAAAGCAACTGAAAACATGTTATTTTTGTTAGATTTTATTTTTTAGAAATTAGTCTAATTCTGCTAATTATGCTAACAGCTGTGTAGGATTAGTCATTTTGTATTCTGTTTCTAGGAGAAAAACTTAGAAATCAGTCCGAAAAATCTTCCTTTCCGTTTTTTGAAGGATAAATCCTATTTTTCTCAGCAGGATATTTAAAATAAGTGTTTTTGTGAACACCGGCTGAGAGTTTGGCTATTGTGTGGAAACTCACGTAATTACGACAAGATAATACGCCAAAAAAGAGAGAGAGAAGGAAAAAAAAGAGTATTTACCCAACAGTGCTGTTTGAACAGTGGTGATGAAAAGGCTTTAAGGAAAAGGGGGACATTGGGGGTTTACAAATAAAATAAAAAGGAGTTTTCTCTTTCGCGCCGGTTGCCGGGGTGCGTGTGAAACTCTGCCGTGGGACAAAAAAGAAAAAGCGAGGGAATGGAGGCAGGCTGAAGGTTTTTTGTGGACGAGGCGCGGTGAAGTGGACACTTCAGGAGACGAGCAAACAGCAAATCGCCGCCTCTCCACATCCTCGCATTGTTCACCAACACACTTTAATACACTTGAGAGGAGACGGTGAGAAACAAGCGTAGGCTAATGAACGGCCTCGAGTGGCCACTCCACGTCCAACACACACACACGCACACACACACACATTCATCATGCGCAGATAATGATTAACATCAAACACTTCGTTTCCTGTTATTAATTGAAGTGAAGAAATCGTCCTTACATCTTTTCAAGAATAACGTTTTAGGTTTTTTTCCCCTCATTAGCATGTAGCTACGCTAAACCTCCGCTAATGCAAATACACAAAAGTACAAGAGTAAAATTCATAAATCTTTCTGATTTTCTTTAACTGTGTAGAAACAGACATATGCACTCACACACACACACACACACACACACACACACACACTATATTTAAATGTGGTGATGAATAATTGATGTGTGGTGCAGATGGAGGTTTGGGGTCAGTGCAGTTCAGAGCGACAGATCAGAGTGCACTTTACTGTACTGCATCAGAGAGAGAGAGAGAGAGACAAAAACTGAGAGAGAGAGAGATAAAAATACAAGGAGAAGAAAAGAGGACGGAGAGAGTGAGACAGAGAAAATATAGAGTCAATAGCCCCATAAGACAGGAGAGAGAGATGGAGATACAGGAGAAATAGACAGAGATACAAATAAATAGATGTAGATAGCTAGATAGATGAGACAGAGAGACAGACAGGAGAAAGTAATAAGGAGCGCTATACAGGAAACGGAATAGCTATAGGGAGTAAGAGAGACAGACACCCTAATCCACAGACCCTACACCCTAATCCACAGACCCTACATTACTACACCCTAATCCATAGACCATACACCCCAATCCAAAGACCCTACACCCCTACACCCTAATCCACAAATTTTACACCCCTACACCCCAATCCAAAGACCCTACACCCCTTCACTCAATCCACAGACACTACACCCCAATCCACAGACTTTACACCCCTACACCCTAATCCACAGACCCTACACACCTACACCCTAATCCACAGACCCTACACCACTACACCCTAATCCACAGACCCTACACCCCTACACCCTAATCCACAGACCCTACACCCCTACACCCTAATCCACAGACCCTGCACACCTACACCGTAATCCACAGACCCTACACCACTACACCCTAATCCACAGACCCTACACCCCTACACCCTAATCCACAGACCCTACACTCCTACACCCTAATCCACAGACCCTAAACCCCTTTACCCTAATCCCCAGACCCTACACCACTACACCCTAATCCACAGACTCTACTCCACTACACCTTAATCCATACACTTTGCACCCCCACACTGTTATTTATATCCCCTACACCACATTCACCTTAATCCACAGATGCTATGCACCCACACCTTAGTCCCTAAATATTCATCCCTACTGTACACCCTATGCCTTAACACTAATCCCTAATTCTTCAAGTACACCATAATCTCGAAATCCTTAAGCCTCAAACCATGCCCCCTTCACTCTAAATCATAACCCCAAAGCCTTAGATCCTGACCACTCAGCCTTAACTCCTAAACTCAAACGAATCATTTTGTGTTTGTGACAAACTTCCAGCCGATATCAATTTCTTTCAACAACAAAGGTGTAATGCGTAAACTATGACAGGTTTACATCTCCCAGCTCTGCGGTAAAAGGGAATTTCTGTCTCATCGTGTCTCTTTACGCCATCCGTAACCCGACACGAGAGTTACTCAATCACCGGCGCTGATTACACTACACCCTCTGAATGCAGTGCACGGCAGACTTTAGACCCCGACTCATTCCCAGAATACTTCGGGAAATTTTTGCCTGGTGCTCAGATCCTGCGGGGTGATAGCATGTGTAAATAACGTCGATTCGATATGGTTGTTTTTCATGAGGCGTCAGACAATGAGACCGTGGGGGACGTTTGTTCTTTCAAATCGCCAGGACGTCAACAAGGAACACGTGCACACAATGTCAAAAACAGTAACAACATCAAGGGCAAACTGAGGAAGGAAAATAATGAAGATGTGAGGTGGATCGATCTTTCGAACATATCTGACATACGCTAGCTTCTTAGCAAACGTTTACATAACAGTTAGCCTAGCGTTGCTTCCTATGAAAGTGAGTCTGATTTATAGATTTGCATGTGTATGTTTGTGTGCGTGTCTGAAAGCAAGGTCTTTATTTAGCCCTCGCCTCTGAGGAGTGTTAATGATAGCCTCTCACCGTGAAACGCTAGCTAGCATGCACTTTAAATATTAAAAAGCAAGGTTTTTTTTTTCAATGAATGTGAAACAGCGATACTGCATTTAAGAGTAAATTGCGCCTTCATGTCTAAAGAAATTACAGTGTGTGTGTGTGTGTGTGTGTGTGTGTTTAAATGAGGCACTTTTTTGGGGGAAAGGAAATATGACTCCATGACCACATAAAACGTAGTTTTTAACGCTCATTGACATCAAAAGGCTAAAACTGACAGCAAAAACAATAATTTAATCGCTTCATTATAAATCTGAGGTAAAATACATATTTCTTTCATTGGTGATATTTTTTATGATGTTTATGCTGCATAATGAAGGGGTCGAGTCACACACACACACTCACACGCGCGCACACACACACACACCAGACTTTTAACAAAAATTATCTAATTCATAAACTTTATCTGAAAACAACATTAACACAGTAGTTCACCTGACATGCTAAAATACATGTAAACATTTTGTTTGTGAATACTTTCACAAAAAAATTATATTTAGCCTAATGCTAGCTAGCAATTATTGCATTTCTTTTTTTATTAATTTCAGCTAGTTTTGTTGTTGTTAGCAAAATTGTCTCCTGGTTATATGTACCAGTTAGCTTGCTATATTTATTAGCGAGTTTGTTAGTAAAAATGACTTTTAATGACAGAATTCCTTTAAAATGGCTTATTATTAGCTATAGTGTAACATTACAGTAGATAGAATAATGGAAATTATACCTAGCTACATAAGCTAATATTTGAGAGGAAGTTAAATCAACTAGCTGTACTGTGTTACACTGCGGTAGCTAGCTAGAATGTATAATGGTGTTAGACTCCTATATCACGTAATTGACATTAGCATTTCATGCTAAGCACTAAAGTTGTATCGGAATAAAATTAAAGCAGACATCATGCATCGTGCGGGAGACGACGCTGAACTGGTGCTGTGGCGCGGATGAAAGTCTGAGAGAGTGTTGTAATGTTTAAACGCATCATGATGCCCGAAGGCATTCACCCTGACAGCTCACAAAGCTTGTAATTTGAAGGAGAGAGTGAAAGAAAAAAAACGAGGAAGTGATCAAGCGCGGTTGATTTTGTTCCCTCAGACAACCTCAAGCCAGACTCGTGGGGTCAAAACATAGTTCGCTAATCGCTCATGAGTCACGGTGAGGAGATTTTCTTTCCTCAATCTAAAATCATATCTAGTGTGCTTCTGCTCTTGAAATACTTAAATAAATATTAATTATTTTAATATTATTATATATAACATGTATTTACATTAAAAACTCTGGCTCTGAATGTTTTTGCTAATGTTAGCTGGTTTGCTAGCAAACTTGGCTGAACATTCTTTGTTTTACAGAAAGTAATATAGTGATAGCTCGTTTGTTAGCTAACGTTAGCTAGTGAGTTAGCTAGTGTTGGCTAATTTGTTAGCAAACTTAACTCACAGTTTAATCTAACATTGGCTAGTTTGTTAGCAAACTGATCTCTGCCTGTTTTAGCTAGTGTTGCAAATTTGCCTTAAAATGTTTATGTTTTAAGTAGTACAGTGATAACCATAGTTGCCAGATTTGCTTATAATCCATGACTTTGGGCTTATTTTTCTTTGAAGTCGCAATTTGAAAATATTATTTGCATTTATTTATTTATTTTTGGACTTGTTTTTAAAAAAAATATGGTTGCTCAATAGACAAATCTGACAAGCAAGTTTACATTTTTACATTTATGGTCTTCTTTTTCCCAAATACATTGTTCAGCACTGTAATGCCCTCCCACACACCCCATCCTGCACAAGGCCCATAGAGATCCCTCCCCGCAGAGCTGTTATGGATCTGAAGCCACTCCCCCAAAAAAGGAAAAATGTGATTTTTGTAATGTTTGTCATGTTTTTATAATGTAGGTTAGTTGCAGCTGGCAAGAACGACCACAACGTTCTCATATACAGTATATTAATATAGACCTCATATAAGCTTATATAGTCCTATAACCTCCTCTTGCCCAGCACTTTTCCATCTTCCATTCTGCTCGTATGTAATAGAAGAAAAAAATTAAAACACAATTTACAATCTAGAACAATACTGGGGATTTTATTGGGGTATGCAAACTTTTTTACTGGTTGTGTGTGTGTGTGGGTGTGTGGGTGTGTTACTATAGAAGATACTCCTGTATGTTATGGCTAGAGAGTTAACATTACCCATTAACACATTAACAATACCCATCTACTTATGTTCTTAGCCATTAACACGTTAACAACATAGTATATATAATCTAATGTAGTAATATTGGGCTTGTATATGAAGCTGTGGTTGCTTATTTGTCTTGCTAGAGTTGTTAGCAAACTTGTCTCTGACTTATATACAGTAATCTCATGTCAGCTGTTAGGAAGCTGATCTCTGACATTATTATATCGTTAATCTAGTGTTAGCTACTTTGTTAGCAGTGTGAACTCCGTTATAGTGAATCTAGGGCTTCAGTTTTTATAAGTAATTTAATGTTAGCTAGTTAGCGCTGACTGTTTTAGCTAATGTTAGCTAGTTTGTTAGCCTAGTTTGTTAGTTTAATTTGTATAGCTAAGTAGCAATAGACTTATCTACAGTATGTCAACAAACTTGGCTCTGAGTTTTATAAACAATCTGGTGTTAGCTAGTTTGTTAACACGTTATGAATTTTATCTTATACAGTAAATTATATATTCTTAGCTAGTTTCTGAGTTCTGACTCATAGTTCATTTAATGTTAGATAGTTAGACTGTTTTAGTTGCTATAAGCTAGCTAGTTAGCAGACTTTGCTCAGAGTTTGGCTAGTAATGCTGGCTAGTTTGTTGACAAACTTTGCTTAGTTTTATACTTTATTTACTTTGTGTTTATTATTATTATTATTATTTTTACAGTTTTTTCCCCTCTCCAGTTTTGGTGTCCTTCAGGTTTTATCCACAGCACCATGCAGTGACTTTTTGAGAATGATTTTTTTTTTCTCCATAATTTGTGGAAAAGAAAAAAAGATGAGGAAATGATAAGACATGGTTACTTTTGTTGACTTAATCCTCTTCATTTAATTAAGTAAATCACAATAATAACAATAATAATAAATAAATGACAAACATGAACCTTTTTTGACTCAGGACAAGGTTCAGTAATATGATTCCAGATGTGACACTAATCCCCATAATCTTCACACACCGTGAGTCTAATCACTGTGTACCGTCTCTGCTTCACACACTGCCTCGTTAATGATGATGTCATGTGACAATCTGTGTACAGTCGAACTGCTCTGATGTCTGATATCTTTGTCCTGATTAAAGAATGTGAAGATGAAGACAGTGTGAGTGCTTACGTCCCGTGTGTGCCGAGCTGTTTGAAAGCAGCAGATAAGCTGCAGAAATGAGCGCGAGCCTCCGAGCGCTGCGCGTGTGTAAACGGAGGGAAATTCCTATTGTTGGCAGGCAGGCCTCACACGTCCCCAGGCATTGGGTGTGCACGTCTCAGCCACGAGAGACAGACAAAACACATGCGACTGAGAAAGGGGGAGGGGGGGGGGGGTTGTGAGGAGGGGAAGAATCAGAAGAGGTGAAACTGTAAACTGCAGGAGTGAGAGCGAATTAATGCGGAGAGCACCGAAGGGACTTTTAGTAACATGTAAGGACATCAAATGGAAAAGAGAAGAGAGAGAGAGAGAGAGAAAGACAGATCTCAAACGAGAGAGAGAGAGAGAGAGAGAGAGAGAGTCGGGGCAGGTCCAGTCTCGTCCCAGTGAGTGTTTAATAAATCTGGGAAAAAGCCTGTGAGAGATTAACGGAGTGATGACAGCTTTATGATGAAATGACTATTGTTGCTCTCGCAGCACTTATCATTAGGAATAAGCAGTGATATTAGGGGAGGATCGTTTATTTACACGCCTGACACACTTCTGACACCAGCAATAAACACGTCTCACACTCCTCACACCGGCACTAAACACTCCTCACACCAGCACTAAACACTCCTCACATGGGCACTAAACACTCCTCACACTCCTCACACCAGCACTAAACACTCCTCACACTCCTCACACCAGCACTAAACACTCCTCACACCAGCACTAAACACTCCTCACACTCCTCACACCAGCACTAAACACTCCTCACACCAGCACTAAACACTCCTCACACTCCTCACACCAGCACTAAACACTCCTCACACCAGCACTAAACACTCCTCACACTCCTCACACCAGCACTAAACACTCCTCACACTCCTCACACCGGCACTAAACACTCCTCACACCAGCACTAAACACTCCTCACACTCCTCACACCAGCACTAAACACTCCTCACACTCCTCACACCAGCACTAAACACTCCTCACACCAGCACTAAACACTCCTCACACCAGCACTAAACACTCCTCACACCAGCACTAAACACTCCTCACACCAGCACTAAACACTCCTCACACTCCTCACACCAGCAATAAACACTCCTCACACTCCTGACACCAGCACTAAACACTCCTCACACTCCTCACACCGGCACTAAACACTCCTCACACCAGCACTAAACACACCTCACACTCCTCACACCAGCACTAAACACTCCTCACACCAGCACTAAACACTCCTCACACCAGCACTAAACACTCCTCACACTCCTCACACCAGCACTAAACACTCCTCACACTCCTCACACCAGCACTAAACACTCCTCACACTCCTCACACCAGCACTAAACACTCCTCACACTCCTCACACCAGCACTAAACACTCCTCACACTCACACCAGCACTAAACACTCCTCACACTCCTCACACCAGCACTAAACACTCCTCACACTCACACCAGCACTAAACACTCCTCACACTCCTCACACCAGCACTAAACACTCCTAACACCAGCACTAAACACTTTTCACACTTCTGACACCAGCACTAAACACTCCTCACACCAGCACTGAACACTCCTCACACCAGCACTAAACACTCCTCACACTCACACCAGCACTAAACACTCCTCACACTCACACCAGCACTAAACACTCCTCACACTCACACCAGCACTAAACACTCCTCACACTCACACCAGCACTAAACACTCCTAACACCAGCACTAAACACTTTTCACACTTCTGACACCAGCACTAAACACTCCTCACACCAGCACTGAACACTCCTCACACTCCTCACACCAGCACTAAACACTCCTCACACTCACACCAGCACTAAACACTCCTAACACCAGCACTAAACACTTTTCACACTTCTAAACACTCCTAAAAACTCCAAACTTTTATGTGTTTTTCTTTTATTTTCTTACAGCTGTGTTGTTTGTGTTTTTTCCCTCTTTTTAAATTATTTTCTTAAACAGAGTTTAACAATTTCCTCCCAAAATTTGATATTTTAATTTTCTCCCCTTTATTAACAAAGCTTTCACACTTCTCTCCACTAGTTTCCAGTCTGCAGCTCAGGGAAGGTCGGCTGCATGTGCAGAGATGGCCTTAAAGAAGGGCCAGACATTCTAATACACACACACACACACACACACACACGCATACACACACACACACACACACACACACACAGAGCTTTAATCCCACTTTCTTGATGAGAAGCCAAAAGAGAAAAGAGGTCTGAAGCTGGACAATGCAGGGACACAAAGCTTCCTCTCATTAGCACAGGACAAACACTCGAGGACAGGAACAGCTGGCTCTGTGTACGTGGACGGACAGACGGACAAGTGTGTGTGAGGTGTCAAGAGAGGGCAACTCATCCTGTTACATTACAATGAGCCACGGTGTGTATTGTGGCCACACATCATCTCGATGGAGACGAGAGCTTGTGTCCTGTCTCAAGTGGCCTGAAACAAGATGGAGGGAAAAAAGAGAGAGACGAATGGAAAGAATTTTTTACTTTTAGTTACTTTTAATTTATTTTACTTATCTAAACACGTTTTAAACCAACACTGATCGTTAGTCTGTGGCGTAAAAGGACGGTTTTACTCTCCTGTGTTTGTGTCGCGTCAGTCATAACAATGATTAAGGTTAATTCACTTTAAACCCATTTAATTGTTTCATTTAAACGTTCTCCCGAGACTGAAGTTAGAATCTAATTAATATAGGATTGGTAATTTATAAAAAAGAGAAGAAATAAATGTAAAATAAATTGGAGATGAAAAGTATGATTTTGTCTAATTAAAAGATAAGGAGCAGATTAATTAATTAGGGTTAATTAAATTGTTTTCCATCATCTTTCCATCTATATTAATTAATAATATATTATTCATTTTTATTCATCTTTATATTTGTTTATATATATATATATATATATATATATATATATTTTTTTTTTTTTTTTATTCAGCGTGTTTAGATTTAATTAAACTGCCTTAAAAAACTAAAAGATACGACTACTTAATATTTTTCCTACATATAAATAAAAAAAGAATTAAGCAATTAAAAAAGACCCTAAATATTTATATAATTCTCTACGATCAAATGTTTACAAAATGCATTCAAGCACTAAGCCTCAAACAATAATAATAATGATAATAAAATAATAATAATAATAATAATTATTATTATTATTATTATTAATGAACATAATAATACTTATTATTAAACATAATAATAATAATAATAATAATTATTATTATTATTATTATTATTATAACTAAAGCCTATATTAGAATTTTTATTGGAAGTAGAATAAAACATTTAGAAACTTTTAACTTTAGAAACAGGTTCAAAGCCACACCTGAAGAAGCTTTTGTTTTTATTTAGTTACAGATTTCGAGAAAATATACATTTAAAAGTCTATTAAACTGAACTAATGAGTTGTAACACACACACACACATAACACACATACCAAGCAGAGACACACACAAACACACACCCATATCCTCCTCTGGTATAAAGAGACTATTAGAGCCTATTCTGGCTGTCCAGTGACCTGCATGCTGAAACGGGTGGCTCACGCTGCAGGCAGGACAATTTCTCCAACACCTGAGCTGATGGACAGAACCAATTTCAGCTTTCGAAGCCTTCGGACTGATTATATCGAGCAGGAAGTGGTGTGAGACACACCGACCAATGAGAACCCACAGAAAACTCATCAGAGTGGTCAGGGCTGAAAGGTTAGGCTCCATTTCAGAGAAAAATATCAGCGATGTAGAAGTAAGGGGGAAGAAATCACTACACATGGCCCAAAAATAAATAAATAAAATCCAAAATGACCAGATTTTTCTCCCACACATGCTATGTGGTCGTGTTCCAGGAAATTAATCAACAATGATGTGGTTTAATGAAGTGGAGTAACTGTTCAATGTTCCTCTTACAATTTCACCTTTTGAATCAATAAATAAAGGCGGCAAATCCATACTGCCGTAACGTAAATATCTCTTAACAGGGACTTTTTAATCTCATGGTAGCAACAGACCTTGTTAGATATGTTCTTAAAACTGTAACATTTCATGTATAAATGAGGACAACTTCAACATTATTGTGTAACACAACATTAATGTGGCGTGGTGGCTCGCCTAGGTGGTGGTGGCTCGGCGTGTTACCTTACTGATCAAAAGGTCGGTGGTTCGAGCCCCAGCTCCATCAGGTTGCTGCTGTTGGGCCCTTAACCCTTTCTGCTCTAGGGGAGCCGTAAACATGGCTGATCTACGCTCTGACCCCAGCGTACCAACAAGAAGCTGGGATATGATAAGAGTAAAGAATTTCACTGAACAGTAATGTACATGTGACGACTGAACCAATAAATGTGATGTTTTTTATTCTAAATTATTTTAATGCAACTGTGCATTTTGTTTCTCAAAAATGCCAGTTTAATTACGTATTCATTGATGACTTATTTAGTAGTTACACGATTGCAAATACAAGAAAATATGACAGCTCAGGAACAAGATAATTAACAAATCTGATTTTGATTCTGTAAGATCTGGAAGATACAGAAACTCATGACTCCTATATTTACTAGTTAATATGTTTCATACATGGCAGAAACAAGCTTCTGTAGCTAGTGTAACTTCAAGAAATTATTACAAAAACATATAGCGAGAAAAAGTATGTGAATTTTACGGTTTTCTAATCATAAATGCATCTGTTTCTTATTTTGAAGTATTGACAAATATAATGTGCCCAAAATAATACAAATTATTAGTATTAGTATTATTATTAATAATGTGTACATGTATACATATTTATATATGTAGTGCTAACAAAAGCTAAATGCTAATTCCCAATGCTAAGTTGAAGGAAATTCCCCAAAAATTGCATTTGACAAAGTTTGTAAAAACCTTCTAATAGTCTAAATTTACAGACCTTCTGCCTTTTACGAGACCCTGATTTGATTAGTTTTCTTTTAAATACGGAGGACATTGAAGTCAAACCTTATGATGGGACTTGTGATTAAATTTCTGGTAAATGAAGACATAAAAGTAATTCATGTCTACAGAAGACTTCAAGCACAACACGGTGAGAAGGCGCTTAGAACATTTGAACGATGCGAACCTTTTGAAGTACGACTGTGAACGACGACCGCAGCCGAGGTGGCTCTGAGCTTACGCAATCGTTCCTGTGAACGTTTAACGAGTGGAACACCTGATACCTGAAAATCGACTTGTGGAAGAGACGCAGTCGTCATTCACTTACACCACTTGCACATTACAGGAATTAGGCTGGGTGTAAGTGCCACATCCCCCATACAATCTTAAGTCAAGGAGTTCCAGGGAGGCCAGCGTTTCACGCGGTCGGCTCATGGCTCTGGCGTATCAAGAAAACCTTATACCTTGAGCCACTGCGAGTGACCGCCTGTCGTTCCGTGAAGTTCTCACGAGGACCGCCAAAATAAAAATAAAAAAATCAAGTACTAATGAATCGCTGGGATTCCAAGTTCATTATTGTAGGAGTATATAGAGAAATAAAGAACTTTGAACTTTGCCTTGTGATTCTGCACTGTTATCAAAAGTCTCGCTTTGACTTGAACACCACTTTTACAGTACCTTGCAGAGTAAACATTGACTGTTAGAGTAAACATTGCTCACTCGTTGTTTGTTCCAGTCAGCGCTCTGTACACGACTATCGTTATCCAGGTAGATCATTTACCTCCGGAGTCGTTCGCACGTGATGATCGATATTAAGGGAAGGCGTTGGTGAGAACAAATACAGTACAGTGTCGTTATTAATCCATCAGCACAGACGATAACGAGATGATGAAGCCTAAACCACTTGTAATTTCATCTCACAAATCGTCATTCAATCAAAGCTAACAGGAGTTACTCAGCAGTCCT
The DNA here is from genome assembly GCF_024256425.1 of Clarias gariepinus. Taxonomy (NCBI): domain Eukaryota; kingdom Metazoa; phylum Chordata; class Actinopteri; order Siluriformes; family Clariidae; genus Clarias; species Clarias gariepinus. The sequence continues at coordinate 48,164,270 of NC_071100.1, forward strand.
GACTCTCACCAAATACGATCACAACATTCATTTAATACATAAAGTACTTACAGGGTTGGCATATGTTTATTAGATGACAGACAAAGATATCATCAAGGAAGCCTGCATGTCTTAACAGTAAATCAGAGCGTGTAGAGATAGAAAGTCTGAAATCATGCTAAACAACACGCACTAGCCTTTACAGTGCGGGGTAATTTGGTTAGCATTAAATTTGAGCTTGTGTAGGAAGTGTGACGCTAGCTACAGTACTATCGGCTAAACGTTATAAAAATCCAGTTGTTTGACTGACGGCACTTAGTTAGTAATCATGTAACCCAGTAAGTATCTATCCAGTGACATAAACTTCAAAGCAGTTTTTGTAAGTCGCTCTGGATAAGAGCATCTGCCAAACGCCTAAATGTAAATAAAAACGTATCTACACTTTTGTTTCTTTCACGCCTATATACTGTACGCCCAGGAGATTTAATCCATCGCAGAGCACACACACACGTTCATTCACACACTACGGACAATTTGGAAACCAATTAATCTGCATGTCTTTGGACTGTGGGAGGAAACTGGAGTACCTGGAGGAAACCCACCAAGCATGGGGAGAACATGCATGCAGAGACTCCGAGGCAGGACTCGAACCCGGACCCTGATGCAAGGGTTCTAACCACTACACCATCGTGCCGCCCTCTATATTCATCATTACATACACATTGAAGGAATTCAGGAACATTTGTGTCTTTGTTTACGAACAGTACGGAGGATTTTCACATCATTTTGAAGACATTCTTGCAGACAAATGTTTTGAATGTGTTCTGTAGCTTTATTGTAATTACTGTAGCCGAGTTTGTGCTGAATACAGTGTAATCAAACTTTAGTCATTTATATGTTTATAGGCAACTAAAAAGGCACAAATGTCAGGGCATCTTCTCAGAGGGTTTGATCAAGATTAGGTCTGTAACGATTTTATAAGTGAAGTGTTTTTTTTTATTTATTTTTTTACATTTACAGCATCAGGCAGACACGCTTATTATCCCGAGCGACGTATATTATTATGCTATTATACTGTACATGAAGTATAAGGGGTTGGGTGTTCTTGCTCAAGGGACCCAGCAGCAGCCACTCGGTGCTGGGGTTTAAACCCAGGACTTTCTGAGCCGTTGGGCAACATCTTAACCACTGAGCTACACTCAGGCTCCGACTCCACAAACCTGTACTGGTCCATCTACAGTAGAGTTAGCATGCTAACTAGCATTTACTGTATGCTGTACTGTATGTTGTTTACTGCTGCTTTGGGACAATGACCATTGTTAAAAGCGCTATATAAATAAAATTGAATTGAATTTACAAATGCATCTGGACAATCAACTGCTAGAAAGATGACATATAACGCTTTTAACACTTTAAGCTTAATTCACACATATAATTAGCATCTCTTGCAAAAAGATAGTCGGCCAACTGCTTCCCAGGTGAACTGCAACGCTATGGCCGCGCACGCATGTTAATCTGACAAAAGTGTACCATAGCCAGGGGGCGCACCCGAACAAAAACAAGCCTTACGGACTGGAGACCAGTTTTTTTGGACCAGTGAGGAAATAGACAGAGATAATTGTGGTTTAAATCATTTCGGATTAAAGCAGATTAAGATTGTATATTGCACCTTTAAGCTGCTTGTAAAGACGTTTATATAAGAAATGAAATGCCGTGTGAGATTTATTTCAATCTGTGACACTTTCTCATTTATTTATCTTCACATTCATCTTCATTTTCAGTCTCATGTGCTGCTTTATTGGTTGCATCATATTGATTCTAGCCAAGTTTTTTTTTTTTTCACGTTTAAATGCAAGTGAAACCTGCAACATCATTCTTGCTGAATTCATCTAAAAGTTGTTGTTTTTTTTTCAAAGGAAGAATTTTTCCCCTGACCTCACCCCCGGGTCACGTCGGTATGTTTTCCAGCTCTTGGAAAGGTGTGTGTTTACTAAATTCACCGTCCTTCCCTTGCACGGCCTTGTAGCTGAAAGATGAAAGCGTGACTGAGAGTGTTGTTCACGTCGTCCGAGCCGAGCTTGTCACTCCGAGCTCATCGGCTGTCACTGGAACAGGTGTGTATGCGAGAGATGAGTTAAAAGCCAGCCAAGATGAGTGTAATGTGCGTACCTGTGTGTGTGTGTGTGTGTGGGTGTGAAGAAGACCTATACTTTGATATGTTCTGGTGCACTGAGCGCATGCACAAGGGTGATGAGCAGAAACTTGTTGGCCCCTTGATGGTTTGTTTATTAATCACGGCCGCTGTGTGATACGTCTCTCATCGCCCTAACAGCTATAATTAAGCTTTAAAGAGAACGCGAGAGCTTGATGTGTCTGAGTCTCGTCTGCCGTGTTTCATCTCCGCCTCACGCTTCTCTTTTGATGTGTGACGAGGGAAAGGGTCAAAAAAACGGGAATGCCCCCGATGTAAAGGACATAAATAACACAGCACTGCCTCCTCTGTACATCCAACACGGTACTGGGGTTTAAAATGATGATTTTACCTTCGACAACACTTTAGTCTTCAACAGTCACACGTGTGTTTACAGTCGAGGTCATCCATCAGTCACTTGAGGCTAACGCGCAAAACCAAATATCACGGAAGTCATCGTTGTATATTTATGTATGGTATGAATGAACAGGGAGTGTGTGTGTGCAGGGAGTGTGTGTGCAGGGAGTGTGTTCATACATCAGTAATAAGAACGATGAACTTGTACATAGATATCAAAATGTATTTACAAACCAAATCTAAACGTTGATCCGGTGTTACAGTATACATACAGATGTGTGTACAATACAGATGTGTGTACGGTGTACTGTAAACCACTTTTTCAATTCTTTTTTTTTTTTTTTTTTACATTTTGTGCCTCATGTTTCATACAGTGAAGTCAGATTAGTAATTATCCAGGTGTAATTATAGTGTAAGAGTGATTTCATTCCTGTAGGCTTCTTTAGATGATTTGTTGCTACAGCGCTCATGCAGTACAGTGTGTGTACGTGTTTCTCGCCATTCCACGATTTCAGCTCCTTATCGATTTCCTTTTATAGAATCAGGAGGAATTCAGTACTAATAAATTACTAAAACAGCTGAGATGCCAGCTAAAATTTTACCTTCGATAAACTCTAATGTAAAGTCAAAAATAAATATGTAAAAGAATCTATATTACCAAATTTTTTTTTATTTTATTTATATAGCACTCTAGCAATTGCGACTGTCGTAAAGCAGATTCATAGAATCAAAATCATGTTGGATAAATTACATTAGCATCATCACTGAAAAAAAAAAGACATTATTAATCCAGATTAGGCAGAATTTTTATTTAATTTAATTTAAATAAAAAATAATAATTAATTCAAACTTATAATTAATAAATCAATTCAATATTAATAATATTCAAATTCTAGTTGTGTTTGTCACATATGCAAACACATATATACTGTATATGTATGTAAGCTTAACATATATAAAATTGTAAAATATATATATATATATATATATATATATACTTTGTATATATATATTTTTTTAAATAATGATAAATATAGCTAAACCTCAAAACATAAATGCATTTTCATTATTTATTCAATTCATAGCTAACTTAACTAAACCATTTTCATTTTATTTGGCTTATTAACATTCACACACAAGAAAATCTAATGTAATAATGTTCACTTATTCATTCTTCCACTACTTTACTCTGTATTCAGGGTCACAGGGGGCCAAGACGAGGTGTCAATCTATTGCAGGGCACACACACACACACACACACACACACACACACACACACTACAGGCATTTTGGAAACAACAATCAGCCTAATCTGCATGTCTTTGGACTGAGGATGGAAACCCACCAAGCACAGGGAGATCCAACTGCACGCACACGGTCCCGAGGTGGGAATCGAACCCTCGACCCTGGAGGTGACAGTAATAGCCACTACCCCACCATCTCGCTGTATAATAATAATAATATATTATTATTATTATTATTATTATTATTATATAATGTATAAATGGCACAAAACAGTTCCCAGTAGTCTTTATGTGAATTCTATTTAATTAATAAATAAATAAATACATATCCAATTCTAAATCTCTATATTTGTTAAGGTATTAAATAAATCTATTTTCCTGTCTCCTCTCTGACTAAATGTTTTTTCTTTGTATTAATTCAGTATAAACTCTGTATACGTCTATATGCTCTCTCTTTATTATTATGATCATTATTATTATTATCTTCATAGCTTCCATATTCACTTCTATTACTATAAAATTAAAATACCAGCACTACTAATGATAATATTAAAATGAGAAATGTAAGTCAAGCTTCCATCACTGTTTATCACAGAGAAGTGGGCGGAGCCTGTAACCGTATCTCTCGCCTCGGACCTTCAATCCGCCGCAAAAGCGCCGCTCCAAAAGTGAAAGCGATCCTCCAGTTCACGCCTCGTCATATCATCTTTCCTAAATCGCAAAAATCAGAACGTAGAGATGTGGACTCGTTTCTGTGGTGAGGTCACATGACCTGGAGCCGTTCTGATCTTCCACTTCATCCTGTCCTACTCTTTCACTCGTTCAAGCCGGGAGGATGAGAGACGTGAAGTGGGACATCACAGAAGAATGTAAACACGTCTGACGTCTCCGGCCTTGATCTGGTCTTACTCCTCGCCGTCGCTCGCACGTCAGACAGCCGTCTCTGATAACGCACTCCGACAGAAGACCAGATGTTGTCACAAATACACCTCGTCCTGGTCAGTGCAGGGGTACATGTGTGAGGATCAGCTCCAGCTTCTTATCACAGGCTGACATTAATACGCCTTAAATAGTGATTTTTTCTTTTTGGTTTTCCGTGCATCGTGCGATGCCGAGACAGACTGTTCTGAAGGAGGTGTGGAGTGACAGCAGAAACACACCTGTTTGCTTTGGAAGGTAAAATGATGAGGCTACAGACGACAGCCAGTGAACTCTCAGCTCCGGGAGCCATCGGCCAATCACCTGACAAGCTCTGCCCGCATGATCGACGTGTCCAGAGGATTCCGACCACCTTACACTGACTATATCATATCAGAATGTTTGACGTGATATTAATCCAGGAATGTTTGGAATGAAATCTTGGATATGAGATTCTCTTCGAGTAATCTAGCGCTGGAAATTGTGTTTTCTCTCTTTCTCTCTCTCTCTCTTTCTAGCTCGACTTTAGAGGAAAATATCCGGTCCTGGTACATCATCGCTTCCACATATTTATAATTAGATCCAGGGAAGATTTAAACATTTAAGCGTCACAAAAAACGTCTATACCACAATTCTGGATTCTGATTGGTTCAGGTTTTTGTTCCTGCGTCAGTTTCTATAGCAACAAATCGATGTTCCACGCACACTATATATAAAAATATAAAAATGCGTCCCCGTTGTTTGCTTCTGTAACATTTACGGGAGGAGTCTCTGGTCACAAGCAGCACTAATAATTGACTGTCTTCCAAACAAAGTGTCTTTTATCATTTAGTCTCGACTGTTTATCGTCAAAATATTCAAGCAAACAAATGAGGAGAGCGACGATGCCAGAGCGTGAAGGTACGTGGATCAGAGTGGAGACGCTCGGAGTCGAGGGCTGCAAGTTCTTTTTTGCCGAGATGAAAAACACGTAAACATGCTGCGCTAGTTTATCTGTCGACGCCGTCTGAAATTACAACACGAGAGCCGAGCAGCTCGGCTTTGAAGTGTGTGAGACGTGATGAGTGACTCTGAGACTGAACACTTACTCAACACGTCGCACTTACACACTTACACACTTATACACTTACACACTTACACATCCCTGTGCACTGCACTGTAGGGAGCTAGTACTACTCTTTGCACTAAGGGACAGACAGACAGATGTAATGTAGATACACCACTACCTTCTAACTCCATGGTCGTTCAGGATTTCTGTGTCTATCTACACTATAAAACAATACTGAAGGCGTCCAACATAAACAGTACACCAACCTCCTGTGAACAGTTGGTACTGAAATGTGTCTGTTATTTATGTTCTGTAAAGCTTCATAATCTGAGGCGCTGGTTGTTAATTGGTGACCTTTGAGGCTGGTGACTCTAAATGAACGTCTCCTCTGCAGCAGAGGTCAGTTCTGGTCTTTGCTTTCCTGGGAAGGTCTTCATGAGAGACAGTTTCATCATGGGGCTTGATGAGTTTTGCAAATGCACTTACAGACAATACAAGAACTGTTCCAACTGTCGTTGGTAATGATGATGGTGTTATTTTTTTATCTTTTGCCATATGGGTGTCAATGTAAATGCAAAATAAATCACTATACAAAAAAAACATTGAATTAAAAGGTGTGTCCAAACTTTTGACTGGTACTGAAGATAGATAGATAGATAGATAGATAGATAGATAGATAGATAGATAGATAGATAGATAGATTTATGAAAGAAAAAAGAAAGAAAGAAAACAGACAGAAAAGTAAAAAAGATAATAGATAGATAGATAGATTTATGAAAGAAAGAAAGAAGACAGACAGACAAAAATGTAAGAAAGAAAAAAAGAAAATAGATAGACAGGCAGCTAGATAGATAGATAGATAGATAGATAGATAGATAGATAGATAGATGAAAGAAAGAAAGAAGACAGACAGACAGAAATGTAAGAAAGAAAAAAAGAAAATAGATAGACAGGCAGCTAGATAGATAGATAGATAGATAGATAGATAGATAATGTCTCCATCACTCACTATGTTTTACTCTTTCTGTCTCTCCCCCTGTATCTCGCTCATTGTCCCCCCTCTCTCTCTCTCTCTCTCTCTTTCTGTGTCTGGCTCCCCCTTTGTGTCTTCTTTTTCTCTCCATCGGTTTCTTTTGATAAACAAATCCCTTTCTGTCCGTCTGTCTGTCTGTCTGTCTGTCTGTCTCTCTTTCCTTAGTTTCCCTTCTCTTTTAAGCTGTCTAGCTTTTTTTACCTTCTCTTTTTTGTCTCTCTTCCTGTCTTTACTTCTCCCCATATATATAGACACTATAGATAGATAGATCTCGCTTCAGTGTCTCATGCTCTGTTATAATTCAATGTGCAGTTCTCTCTCTCTCTCTCTCTCTCTCTCTCTCTCCGTCTGTCTGTAAGCAGTGACCCTGAGCTCCGAGCGGATTCTCGCTTTGTCGCTGTAATGGTCGATAATTGAGCAGAATCCATCACAGAGCTGAAAATAGGCCCTAAATGACCATAAATTGTAGCTCAGGAAGGTTTTTAACACACGCTGTGCCTGAACTCGGGCCACACCGCTCCTCGCCGCGCCGCTTTCTCTTCCCTCCTGCTGATTTCTTTCATATTTACCTGATTAAAATTATAGCTTCTGTCTCACCGAGACGCTGTGGCACGCTTCTGAATGACGCATCAGAGCTCGGCTCCGTCCTAAACGCTGGAATCACGGCTAGTTAGCGGTCTAACTCCTCTTAGCGTCCGCTATTAAAGAAACGCTGTAATCATTACTATCAGGTGATTATGGCTTCTGGGTTTCTAATCAGGCCAGAAGTGTTTAAAAAATGCTTTAGATGCTATTTTTAGATTTTCTCTTATTCCGGCTTTAAAAGGGGCGGAGTTTGAGTACATTTATTACAAAGGGGTGGGGTTTAAGTGCTGGCCTGAAAAACATGCTACAACGTGGTTTAGCTTTCAATCGCTTTAGTTTGGGTTCCTATTAATTCGCTTTGTATATACAGTACGAATAACGCACCAATTAATCACTAGAGGTGACCTCCTCGGGCCACATGGTGGAGTTAGCGCTATACCTAGCCATGTGTGTTAGAACAGCGTAACGTTAGATAATCCTTCTCAACTTCCTCAGTAAACTTTTTTACCTAATAAGATGCTGGAGTTAAAAAGACTTGTATAAACCGAGTCAATGAGTTTGAGCTTAATTTAGTTGATTTATAGCATTACTTGGCTAGCTAGTCTTTTTTATACCGTAAAATCTTGTAGCGAACATAATTACGACAGTCAAATCCTAGTGAACTGAAAAAATATTTTCAGACAAAAAAGCGTAAAAATATTTTATAAACATCCTTCAAAAATCTTTTAGAATCTTTACTAAAGTACGGATTTTAACATGGAACGTCATTCCACTATCTGAGTAACAAACCTGAGCAATTTACAGATTTTTCCCCTTTTTTCCTTCCACTTAAACGCTTTCGCTTCCTCAGTACTTTGGTTCCACATCATTCGTATTACATCATCGCCGAGACGTCGTGATTCGGCAGGTAAAGCTCGGCTTCATTGTTAAGCAAGAGGATATAATAGGGATTTTAGCCTGATATCTAAAAAGCATGAGTGTGTACTGCAGTAACTTCCTCTACGGTTTAATATTTAGCTGGACGTTGCGCTCTGAACCGAGGCCAGACTGTGAGGTAATGCAGCACTTTAGCAGATGAAATAAAACACCAAAGCCAACTGTGATTTGTATTTCATTTACTGACGGGTTTTGGACCACCGGGTTTATATATATATATATATATATGTACTGTATATACATCACTGCATTACTCAGGCCAATGTTATACATCAGAGGATTAATGTCATAGTAGAATCTCATCTTTATCAGATTAATATTATTAATTAACTATAAAACTGTCTCCTAATCTCAGACTCATTCTATTATTCACAAACAGCAGGTGTTTAATTCACAGTGCAAAACTATTCATGAATCAGCTTCTGAACAGTTTGACAGTAAAAACTCGATAAAAGCCACTTTCAGACTTTTACTCATTTGGGCAATTTTTTTTCCCTGACACACAAGGTTGTCTAATAAAACTTTGAAAACTGCTTTATAACCTAATTCTCGATGCCTTAACCCTGAGTGTTCGACGGCATCACAGACGATGCCAATCACTTTTTTTTCTCTCAAAGTGTTTTTGTAAATGAAACTATATTGTAGCAACCCAGAAAAAACAGTAGACGGTTTTCTTTCCAAAAAGTTTATCGCCAAATGAATGTTACTGAATTAACAGAGGTATGTCAGATTCTCATCTCCACACGTGTTGGAGACCCGCCCCCCGCTTAGCGCTCTATTACCATGCAAGATTTATGTAAACGACCCTATTCAGATTTAATTAAATGCTAATTGCGGTGTTGTTGCCAGGAGTGATGTCCTGATGAATGTCCGCGTCCAACAGAAAAGGAAGGGCTGAAGTAAAGAAACTTAAAAAAAAAAAAAAATAACTTTTTTTTAGATTTTCACAGAAATATTCTTAGCTGCTCGTAAAAATCTTTCCCTAAGAAAATGACGTCTCACACGAATCCACACGAAGTGCTTAAGGTTTTTTAAATAATAATAATCATCATGCTTTTTTACCAAAAAAGCACCACAGTTCGATTATTTGAACAACAAATATAAACTCAGGTCTAATATGGCATTTACAATCCAAATTCAAATTCAAATTTTATTTGTCACATACACAGTCATACACAGTACGAAATGTAGTGAAATGCTTATACGACCGCCAGTGACCTTAAAAAGAGAATTAAAGCTTATAATAAGAAATAAATATGAATAAAAGAAATACGATAGAAAAATTAAATAAAAAATAAAAATAAATAAAAATAAATAAAAATAATCATCATGAAAATAAAATTACTTTAAAAAAAATTAAATTACATTTTAAGAATTATTTACGTTCTGCATCAGCCGAAAGTTCTGCAGGTCTGTCCTTATTCCTTCTCAAACCTTCTGACAAAAGCTGGTTTTTCACAAATTTAAATTACACAAGCCCTGTTTGTGTCCAGGATTGAATAATTATTTAAAATGTGGCTGAGTATATAACTTTAAAAGTCGCACATGAATCTGACATTTTTACATCAGCCACATTATAATTAGCTACTACTGTATATTGGTAAAAATGTTAAATTTACATAAATTTAAGAAAAGCACTGAATGCAATCTGTTCTTTAAAACAGGACTTCATGTCATTTCAATGTTGTGTAAACACTATGTTATGTAGTTAACGAAGCTGTGAGGAAGACTGTAGTGTATAAGCACTGTGGTGAAGCTGAGCCATAACGTTACAAAATGTAAATATTTGTGTACAAGAGACATGAAACACACACACACAGTGTGGACTTTATACTTCATCAAAAAAAAAATGCAAAAACTGAGTAATTTTGCTGTCAAACTGTAAATAGAATTAAATAGAAATAGCACGATTTATTGCACAGAAATAAATATTGTGATAATAATTTTTCCAAACGTGTGCAGCCTTTTGTACTGTACTTGTACTGAATACTAAAACAGTTTGCACTTCTGAACTGAGAAATTAAACTCCATGTTGTGCTGTTTTAGGAAAATAATCAATAATCATAGAGCTGAGCAAAGTAACTGTTTGCACCATGAGAAATGGATTGCATTTCATTAACATCATGTCCTTAAGTATTTTGTTTCTTTTATACCACAGCAGTTTGCAAATTTGTTTAATTGAATTTTTATGTTTTATGGTACTGAAAAAAATGGAACGCTTTAATGCTAATGGAGACTAGCATTCGGAAGCAAGCGCAAAGCTCCGCTTACGTCTGCTTGAACAAACATGCAGAAAGCTTGTGCGTGTATGAATTTTATTTATGTCTCGTTATTGTTCTTAAAGTGTATCCGATTAAAAATAAACTTATAATGCGTGGGCTGTCTTTTATTTTTTATATCATAACAATATGAAAAAGAACTAATCAAAGTGTTTTTTTTTTTTACCATAGTTATTATAAGGATTAAATTTCTCAGACATGGTGTAGTCACGTTATACCTGCTGATTTTATCCTATTCTTTACCCTTTAGCGCGTTCTTCCTGTGCACCTTGAGCCGCATTTGAAACAGATGAAAGATGCTGTATAAATAAAGTTGTTCTCATTGTCGTCGTCTTACAAACTGGGTAAACAGCGAGCATTCATTCAACATGTCCTTTTTATTATTATTAGTTTTTTTAGAAACCATGGCATCCGAGCACGCGGCTTTTTACCTGCCGGCTTTGAACAGAGATAAATGGCCGGATTACTGGTCCCTTTTCAAGCAGCCAAGTTTGCAGAGGAGTTCAGCGAAGGCGTCCTATTCAAACCCGAGCTCCTTTCTCCTGCGTTTCTTAACCTGAGAGCTGTTTGCACGACAAGGTGACTTCTCCCTCTTTAAAGGAAAAGAAAAAAAAAAAATACTAAGGTAGAGAGGCTCAGAAAGCCAAACAGAAAAGCTCTTTAAAACTGTATTTATGGACACGGCGAAGACAAACAGTGTCTCTGTTGAAAACCTGGACAAGCTTCCTGATGACAGGAGAACTGAAAAAAAGCCATGTCTCTCTGTCTGTGCTTTCTTTTTTTTTCTCAAAGTGATTAGGTCCTTAAAAACACAAACCAGAGCCTTAGAAGGATGATAATGAGAGACTAGAGAGAGAGACAGGAGAAAGACAAGTAAGGGATAGAGGAGAGACAGGGGAGATACCAGAGAAGAATGAGAGGGAAAGAGAGAGCTGGGAGAAGGATGGGAGAGATAGATAAGTCTGCAGAGATATAAGTGCAAAGACATTAGAGACAGAAGAAAGAGAGCTGGCAGAGAGAGGGGACAGAGACTGGTGAAGGGAGTGAGACAGGAAAGATACTGGAGACAGCTGTGCAAGATAGGCATGAAAGAGACAGGAAAAAGAGAGGCAGAAGAGACAGCTGGAATGGAAATGGAATAGATGAGGGCCGGAAGAGAAATGGAACAGAAACTGGAGAGAGCTGGGAGAAAAGCATGAGTGAGACAGGTGAGACAGGAGAGAGAGAGACAGGAGAGAGAGCTGAGAGAGAAATGGACCAGAGGCTGAGAGAACTGGGGTAAAGACAAGTGTGAGACTGGTAAGAGACTGGAAAGAAAGGGAAAAGCTGGAAGAGAAAGAGAGACAGGAGAAAAAGACATTAGAGAGATAATAGAGACACAGGAAAGAGGGACAGAAGAGAGACAGGAGAAAGGATGAAGAAAAATGGCAGAAAATCGAGAGAGTCAAGAGATAAGCAGGTGAGACTGGAGAGATATGAGAGATCTCTACAATTAGATGATTGTTGATGAATTGATTGATCAATATATTATTATTATTATTATTATTATATAAAATTACAATATTCATTATAATATGGATTTTTATTGAGACATTTTATCTTGTGACTAAATAAGCAGCAGTATGAGCAGATAAGCTTGAATGAATGAATTATTAACTGTGATTAACTGTGTTGTGATTTATTTTATTTTTAAAAAAAAGTAAAAGAGTAAAGATTTTCTGCAAACAGCACCGTGCATGCGCACTTGGGAAACCCTCCTGCCAGCCGGCATGCTGTTGCTAAGCAACCGAGTAATCAGAGTAACCAGGGGGACCGACGCTGCTTCAGGACAATGCTGAAGGTAGGGACGCGGATTTCTTTCCTTAAATTTAAATATAAACGCGCGTTAGCTCATGTTACTGTAGTTTATAAAAACAAATAATAATAATAATAATAATAATAATTATTATAAGGTTTAAAACCTCTTTCAGGTGTTTTCTTTGCCTAGTTTCAGAGTTAGCATGCTGATTAGATTGACACTGGCTTAGCCAATAAGGCTAGTTTAGTTCTAGTTTACGTCTTGTTTAGGTCTAGTTTAGTTCAATTTTAGTTCTAGTTTAAGTCTAGTTCAGTTCTAGTTTAGTTCTAGTTTAAGTCTAGTTTAGTTTTAGTTTAGGTCTAGTTTAGTTTTAGTTTTCTTCTAGTTTAAGTCTAGTTCAGTTCTAGTTTTGTTCTAGTTTAAGTCTAGTTCAGTTCTAGTTCAGTTCTAGTTTAAGTCTAGTTTAGTTTTAGTTTAGGTCTAGTTTAGTTCTAGTTTAGTTCTAGTTTAAGTCTTGTTTAAGTTCTAGTTTAGGTCTAGTTTAGTTCTAGTTTAGGTCTAGTTTAGTTCTAGTTTAGGTCTAGTTTAGTTACTTCTTGTTTTGAACTATTTATGTGTACAAATGTTTGAATGAGTAAAACATGTGTTAGATGTGTTAAGTGTGTTTACAATGATGTAGTAATGAATATTGTAATGTTTCTCTTTCACACCTGTGCACGCACACACACACACACATATAGGGCCGCAGGTCGAGAGCAGGTGGAAGACAGCAGGCGGTGTTGGCCGGAGCTCTTCAGGATCACATCATCCGGAGTGTTACACACCTCCAGCACCGCAACCGTCCCTCACCTTCCACACGGCTCACACACACTCACACACACACTCACACACACACTCACACACACACACACACTCACACACGTCGTGATGATGAACAAGAGTTTGTGCTGGACTCACCTCAGCCTCCGCTCACACTCGGTACTCTGGGATAAACACGAACACACACACACACACACACACACACACATTTATATTTAATTATCTGTAATAATAATATGAACTAATTAAATTAATCAACAGATCATCTTTTCCAACACCTCTTTCTGTCTCCCTGCCCAAATGTCCATCAGGATTGTCTGTGTCAGGACATGTGTCTCTCTGTCTCCCTGTTATTATCTGTTATTATCTGTCTGCTTGGCCCGTGTGTTTGTCTATCCATCTGTTCTTCTGACTGCCTGTCTCTCTTTCTACATACCTGTCTGTCTGTCTACCTGTCCACTTCTATTCCTGACTGTCGCTCTTTATATCTGTCTCTCTCTTTCTCCCTGCATGCATTTGTTTTTCCACCAGTCTCTCTTTCTACCTTTCTGTCTATCTGTCTGTCTAGCCACCTGTCTTTCCACCTGTCTGTCTTTCTACCTGTCTGTCAAGACATTTGTCTCTCTTTCTATCTGTCTGTCTAGACATTTGTCTTTACATCTGTCTCTTTTTCTATCTGTCTGTCTAGACACTTGTCTTACATGTGTCTTTGTTCATCTCTCTCTGTTTACCCACCTGTCTGCCTTTCTTCTTGCCTATCTGTCCATTGATCTGTCTGTCTGTCCATCTGTCTGTCTAACTTTCTCCTCATATATTTATATTTTCCTTCTGTGCCTGTCTATCTGCCTGTTCCTGTATGTCATGTTATATTGTGTGTGTGTGTGTGTGTGTGTGTGTGTGTAGCTCAGAAGCTGGGTTTAGTCGCAGTTCCCAGCAGAAGAAGGCTGACTGTAAACGAGTGGACGGAGGTGAAATCTCGCTCTCTAATGAACGGAGACTCCTCGCAGCCCTGCGTCATCTGCACCGAAGAGTTTCGCCTCCAGCCACAGGTATCGATTACCCACAATTCCCTCTGACAGGGGGCGCGAGGCTGGATGTCTAAGGCGGGAAATATTCTGATATTCGCACTCATTTCTCATTATCGTTGTCACGGTAACAGCTCGTTCTCAGGGTTTGGTTGTCGATATCTGAGGAGACGCTTGATATGGGAGGAGCGTCCAGGGAAGGAGTCTCCAGTTTCAGCAGGGACATCATTGATTATTTTTTTCTTATTTTTACTTGTTTGCTCACTGAACTCCAGGCTATAAATAATTTCCAAATGTTCGTTTGTTTTATCGATTGTGTATATAAAAAAAAAAAATTCTGGCGAAACAACTGACCTTAAACACCGAAACACTTCTAAGCTGCGTCTGAATTTTTTCTTGAATTCTTTTAAACGAGTAACCCTGAGCGAGTGAGACATGGCGTCCCTGAGCAGGGGTCAAGACGCCGATCTGCCCAGGAATGCTGGGAAAAGAAAGCCGTACACAACCACAAAAGCTCAGTTACCATAGACGCTTATGTAAATATTAGCTCCTGTGTGTGTGTGTGTGTGTGTGTGTGTGTGTTCGACCCCGAGGCTTAGGGAAGGAGCCCTGAATTCACTTCAAATCAATTAAAGCTCAATAACAGCTGGGGTCTGAAAGAGGAGGAATTAACGCCAATCGCGGGCAAGTGATTTTATGGTGCGTTAATAAGCACTTCTCTTTATCAAAGTTAAATTGTTAATTGCAGGTTTGGTTAATAGTCGCTCTCGCGCAGCCATAAATCACCTCTGATATAAAAATAAAAAAAACCAACAACAACATTGACATGATGACGGGTTTTTGTGAACCTGCGCCGCGTCACCTGTGAAACTTCCCGCAGGCAGCTTGAGCTCGGTTCTACATTACTGAATGGTAGGAGAAAAGGACAGGAAGGGAGGACAAGCAGAAAGGAAGATGGACAGAAAGACAGGATGGAAGGATGGAAGAAAGAGGGGAGGTAAGGAAAGGAAAGAAGTGAAATTTGGGGAAAAGGGACAAATTACAGGAATGGAGGGAAGAAAGGATGAACAGGAAGGATGGACGTGAAGACATAAGGAAAGAATTAATGAAAAAGGACAGAACAGAAAAGAAGGGAAAGAAGGAGAGAATAAATGAATACCTGGAAGGAAAGAGGAAATTAATGCCATGACAAGAAAGGGGAAAATTATATGGGATATAAAAAAAAAAAAAACTAGAAATGGAAAAAGACGGAGAAATCTCTAAGTCTTGTATTTTCTCAGTGTGGTTTTGTGAAATACCGCTGGGCTTTATTACAGGAGAAAGTGTGTAAAGTGTAGTGGTACGTGAGATGTTATTAAATAACACACTCACTCGTGTTATTCCTCCGTTACCGTGAGCTTTCAGATTTCATTAAATGATGTAATGTGTGTAATGAATCCTGTTTATTCCTGACAGGTCCTGCTTTCCTGCTCTCACGTCTTCCACAGAGTGAGTTTGTCTCACATTACACACTGCACTGCAGATCCAGCCCTTAATCCCACCATCACCATCATCACTCTCAGCACCACCATCGGCATCACCATCATCACCATCACAACCAACCTCACCATCTCAATCACACTCACCAAGAACAATATTATCAGCATCATTATCACCATCTCCACCACCATCAGCAGGACCATTTGGATCACTTTTATCAGCACTACTTTTATCAGCACCTTACCGTCTAAATCACATTCGCCATCACCATCATTATCACTGTCAACACCACTATCATCACCATCAACACCACAATCAACATCATTATCTCAATCACGCTCACAATAACGTCGGTATGATTATCACCTTCACCGTCCCCATTGCCATCACTCTCATCATCTCTATTCTCTCCATCACCATCACCATCACAACCAATGTCGCCAACTTAATCATGCTCACCATGAACATCACCATGAACATCACTATCAATATCACCATCACCATCTCCACCACCATCCCATCAGCATGACCATTTGGATCACTCTTATCAGCACTATCATCAACCTTACCGTCTCAATCACATTCGCCATCAACACCACAATTAACATCATTATCTCAATCACGCTCACAAAAACATCGGTATCATTATCACCTTCACCGTCCCCATTGCCATCACTCTCATCATCTCTATCGTCTGCATCACCATTCCCATTACAACCAACCTCACCATCTTAATCATGCTCACCATGAACATCACCATGAACATCACCATGAACATCACTATCATTATCACCATCACTGTCTCCATCACCATGAACATCACTCTCACCACCACTATCATCACCATCACCCTCCCTATCACCATCACCCTTGTCATTTTAATCACCCTCACCATGACCATTACCCTCACCATCATGCTTACCAACACCCTCATCAACACCATGACTTTCGTCATCACTGTCTTCACCATCACTTACTTTCACTAACACCCTCACCATCATTCTCACCCTCACTATCACTCTCACCATCATCCTTCTCTAACAGCATTGCATTTTCCTTCTTTCCATCCATTCCTGCCATACTTCCTCCCTCCCTCCTTTTAACCTTCTTTTCTTCCATCCATCCCATTTACCATCATCCTTCTGTTGCTGAAAGTGTGTTACGTGTGTTTAGGTGTGTTTAAGGAAGTTTGAGTGCTTATCGGGCAGGAGGTGTTGTCCGCTGTGCAGGACGGAGCAGTATGAGACTCGAGTGATACACGACGGAGCGATACTCTACAGGGAGAAGTGTGCTCGCAGGTATAACATCACCTCTGGGACATGTTTATATGTGTGATGTTTAGACTTTATGTGTATTTATTGATTATTATTTTTTATTGCTTTAGGATTCAGGCCTGGTGGCGGGGCTGCGTCGCGCGAACGTGGTACAGAGGCGTGAGGAAAGTCGTGCCACCCAGTGACCCGCGATTACGCCGTCGATTCTTCGAAGAGAAGGTAAACTAACCATTTGTATATACAGTCCATAAATATTGGAACAAATATACATTTTTTTTAAACTTTTTAATATTTGGCCTCTGCACACGAGCACATTGAATTTGAGGGGGGGTCATAAATAATGGAACAAATGGCTGACAAGCATTTGCATGGCCAGGAGTGGCTTGTTCCCTCGTTACCAGTTAAGCAGATAAAAGGTCCCTCGAACTGTCCAAAGAGTTGTCCATGCATGTGAAGTAGGACATCATTAGGCTGAAATGACTTACAGTCTAGAGTCTACAGTCTATAAACACTTTCAGATGTCTCGGATGTTTTCAGATGTTACTTATTGTTTGATTTTTTTATGTTAAAAAAAAGAAAGAAGAGAATGTTTGTTGTAAGAATGTGTCTGTGTGTGTCCTGGGATGCACTCTCTGAAGAGAAAGTATGTTTCAGAGTGGACGTGTAAACACACTCTTCTTTGTGTGTGTGTGTGTCCCAGGAATGTCCGGTGTGTTTGACTTGGACACACACACACAGTGTCTAACGAGCTTACTCACTAAACCACACACACACACACACACACACACAGTGTAACCTAAGTGTTTATCTCTACTGTGTATTTTTTTCTGATGTTCTTGCTGTTTAGTTAATGCAAAATGAATTGCCAAAGTGTTTCAGCACTGTGTGTGTGTGTGTGTGTGTGTGTTGCTGCTAGAGTTTAGAATTGACTGATTCACAGAACAGAGTAAAAAACTTCTAATCCCATGTTCCGGTGTTTATTACAAGACACACACACACACACACACACACACACACACACACACACTTCCATGGTAACATATATAAACTATACAGTCTTATGGCCTTCCTTATTGGTGCTTAAAACAGCAGGCCACGCCCACCAGTGAGGTCTGTTCATGTGATTAGTGTTGCATCTTTTTTCCCTTAAATTTTTGTGTTCTTTGTATTTATTTTATTTCATTTTTGTTCTTCTCTCTTTTCTCTTTCTTTTAAGAATTTCTCCCCTATTTTTCTAATTTTAATTTTGTTATTTCTTTTTAATTCATCTCCCTTTCCTTCCTTCCTTCAAGAATTCTTTCCCTTTTTTGTCTTTGATCTTCTTTCTTTTTTTCTTTCTTTCTTTCATTCTTTCTTTCTTTCTTCCTAGAATTTTGTCTCTTTTCTTTTTTGTTTCATGCATGGTAGATTATAGAGGAATAAACAAGTCTTCATCAGTTTTCCTTTTAACATTTTTCAGCTTCTTTAACGTGAGCCGACACGTTAAAAAACACAAAACAAGCGTTGATCTTAAATAAACAGTTTAAGTGGTGAAAATGTCAGAAAGTTAATAAGTCTCTATCCTTATTATCGCGCGTGTGTGTGTGTGGTATTTAGACGTGTTTCAGTAAGTGAAATCTGATTCAAAAAATCCCGAAAAGGTGAGAATTTCAGGAATTTGCTGTCCTGCTCTAAGGTCAAAGGTTGCCCAGGAGTGGGCGGAGTCTTTAGCCCAGTTCCTTGCAATTCTGAACAGGTAGCAGAAATCATGAAAGCAGAACTCATGCTTTTATTATCGTGAATAACTGTCATCTCGACTGTGTATAGTTTCAGGAGTTAAACGAGAGCCTGGTGCGCTCGTGCCACAGCGACGTCGACTCGTTTCTGCGTGACATCGACCGGAGCGTCACCCAGAGCCGAGACGTCTTCCACCTCTTCGATCGTCTCCACACCAGCGCAGGGACGGAAGATGACGAGTGGATGAAGGCTCAGGAGAAGGTACATCTCCGTCTGTCTGAAAAAAACAAACACGATTACAGCATACGAGTTTTGAGGTGAGTTCTTAAGGCGACAATTACGTATTGTGAAACGCATTGTCCCATAGGAAATAATGTAAACGCATATAATCCGTTCCAGCCACCCAAAAATATTACCAATACTACAGATTTCCAACACTATCATCATATTTTTGAATATAAAAACAATCAAAACATTTAGAAAAGACATCAAATGAAATAAAATAAGAAATAAATAGACATTAAACCTCCCTTAACCTTAATTTAGGATTCCTCTTAGCACTGGCTGCTTTAAAAACAAATTGAAAGCTGCTTCATTTTCTTCTTGCTACCGTCCTTGGTAACATTCTTGTGTCCCATGGTGCTGATTTTCACTAAATCTTGCACAAAACGCAAAAACACTAAATATACTGAATATATGTGTGGAAGTACACATGACTGGTTTGGTTGCTTTGCAAATTTCTTGCAAAGTCTTTAAAGGCAAAAATTCACAAGGCGAGACCGTCCGTATGCAGAGGTACCACTGTTTCCTTTTTTTTGTAATTTTCACATGAGCAAAAGTAAAAGGAGTTCTAATGCAAACTGCATTTAGAATTAGTAAATATACGAAAACCCACCAAATAAAACAACATCAGACTCGACTGATGGAACACATGAAGAGCTCAAAGCCGCAACTTTCATTGTTGAATCCGTGGAAGGAGTCTCCAGTGTCAGAGGTGGAGAAAAAGAACCTGCTGAATAAAAGCAAATATAAACAGATAAAAACTGTGCTACTCGAGGATGACCATGGCTCCCTTATTGAAACAACTCTTGAGATGGCGAGATGCCTTATCACCACCAGTTCATTACTTTCCAACAGCAGCATGCCCTGAAGAGTGTCCTGATCGCCCGTGTGAAGGCTGCCACGTGTCCGTTTGTGGGTTAAAAACAACCTGGGAAACGTTCCGATCCTCCCTCCACGCTCGCACCGGAGCCGGGGGTTTATCCTTCACACATCCGAACATAAATTCACAACTTGCGCGCGATCAAAGCGCCGCTCCTCAATAGTCCTAATCCCTCTGGTCCCTGTCAGTCCGCGGCGTGTCCTCACCTGTCTCCACACTGCAGATGTCCCAGCACGGCCTGAATGGAGCTCGGCTCGCTCATAAATCAGCTCACATTGTACACAGTGTTCACAACACAACACAAGACTAACCACATGCACACAATACACCCACAGGCCAGGAAATTAAGGCAACAGCAGATTTGTTCTTTATTAGCCGCTGGTTTCAAAGACAATGAAAGCAGGAAGTTTATATTTTGCGGCGTCTCAAAAAAAAAAACAGAAAAAAACCCTCAGAAAAACCTTTCCTTACTAAAGTCAATAGACGTATCATTAAACTTTCCATTACAACATGTACAACTTTATTATTGTCAAACTTTATTAGTGTTAGACTTTTGTTAAACGCTCCTTATCGCTGGGGTGGGACCATCGCGCGCGGACCTGCATGAAGTTAATGTTTACAGCACAGAATTCAGGAAACGCACCCAAAAAAATGTAGAAATGTCAAATAAATCAGTAACAAACAAGTAGAGCTTTTCCAAGTAAATGTATCGGAAAGTCTTTCTAATTGGTCATTTTTCAGGCTGATAACTCTAAATGAACATTTCTTACATTCTTTAAAGGATTTACTCTTTTCTTTATTTGCTTTCCATAATTTAATACGAAATCTGTGACATTTGTAAGTTTATTATGCATCAAATAGATGCTATTAATAAATGATTAGTCTAAACAGTGTGTATAAATGGAAAATGTTTATGATTTTAGTAATAAATGTATAGAAATGGTAGTTTTATAATTTTTAAAAAATATAATGTAAAGAAATAGGTTAAAATGTTACATAATAATTGCATATAGATGTAATTAATAAAGGGATTTTTAAGGCGAAATTTTGGTCATAAATGAATATAATTAGGCAATATCGCACAAGACAGGGTGTTGTGTTACTGAATATCAGCACATCCCAAGTACTGAAGACATCACATTCATGCTATAACCAGCACAACAGCACCACCTCGAGAGTGATATTGCTTTTATACTATACAGTTCCACAAACACCATTTATCATCAACAGATTATAATTTTTGTTTCTTTATTTAACCAGTTACGTCGGTCTACAACACATTTCCATAAAAGTGCGGAACTTACTAACGCGAGTGGCAGGGCTGACGACGGACAGTTAGCGACCAACATTTAGTGTAATTAACAGGGGTGAAAGGAGCTTTAAATTCTTACTAGTGCTCCGTATGTATCCGAAATGTGAGGAGACTAAACCATGGAGGTGCTGGACAGTCCTGAGAAACTCACGAGAAAACTTTATAGTTATATTTCCACTCATTCTGTTTTAGAATATCAGCTCCGTTAACTTCCAGGGTTAAATCAATAGCGTTAGATGGAAAGATCCCTTGTTCCATACACCAAGTAGTGCCCTTGATCAGGGGTTAGAAAGGGATTTGGGATTCAGCCTTGTGTTAGAAGCTAGTTAGCTCTGTAACCATAAATAAAAAGTTCAGACCGACTTTGAAGCGATTACTAAGGTGTTAAGATGTCCGAATTTTATCAGACTTCAGTGACTGGTGGTGAATGTGGGTTTTGGCGGGCAGCTGCTCTCTCTTCAGGACTGCGGACCGTACAGACCTGCTTTCATCCATGCTGAGACTGAGTTATTAATTAATGACTGTAGAATACCTGGGTGTGGAGAGATACATGAGGTTAAAGGCCCCAGTGCTGTTACAGTCTATTATCACCCCTTGTGGAAGAACGCCTATCATCCAATCAGATTGCTGTATATAAATGAAAGTAATAAATCCTTTAGAAGTTTCCATGATAAATGTAGAAGTTTAGTAACACATATAAAGTTCAGTAATATGTGTGAAGATTTAAAGAAAATGTTATTAACAGATTGTTTGTTACCTGTTTCTTGCCCTTGCGCTTTATCCACAGGCGGTCCAGCGGGACACTCGTGACTGTCCGATCTGTCTGACTCCTCTGAGTAACACACACTCGTCCTCTCCACTCGTCCTGCTTTCCTGCTCCCATGTGTTCCATCAGTCATGCCTGAGGGCGTCTGAGCACTTCTGCCAGCAGGGCGGCGCAACCTGCCCTCTCTGCCGCTCTCACTATGTCTCTGTGCCTGTTTATGACTTCACCCGCTAAAATACCTCACAAGGTATGACCGTGATTGCTTTGCATACTGAATAACTAACAAACATGGAGCCACGGGCAATTCTGAATAAACCAAACTACGATATTACACAATTTTATTGCTGATTTATTGAAATGATCCCATTTATTAATGTATTGATATTTCCATTGGTAATCAAAGTAACTCGCATTGAGGCTTGATTCATGTAAAAAGATCCACACTTAAATCTCCAAAATGATTCATTACAACAGATCATCAGACTGCTATCTGATTCACCAGAACGAATCCAGTCAGTCACACTCGATGTGCATTTTATGTGCAGTTTATTTATTTTAACATAATCAGTGCTCGGAGTTTGTCTAGAATTCGTGAGTTTTTGTTGGTTCACCAACCACTTGGGTCTGGTGTGTTTCCTGGCCATGGACACAAATTTCCACGCTCACTTATGACTCTTGCCTTATGGTGATGAGCTCCATCATGCTGGAAAAGATATTGTGCATCACCAAACTGTTCTTGGATGTTTGGGAAAAAGGACATTTTTGTACCATTCTTTATTCATGGCTGTGTTCCAAGCAAAATTGTGAGCGAGTCCACTCCCTGGTTTCAGGATGCCTCAATGTTGGCATGACACAGGACTGGACAAGTCTCTAGACAAGTTTTTTTGCCCCAAACAATCAGAAAAGGGATTCATCAGAGAAATGCCTTTACCCCAGTCCCCAGCAGTCCAATTCCTGTACCGTTTGCAGAATATCAGCTTCTCTCTAATGATTTTTCCCAGAGAGAAGTGGCTTCTTTGCTGCCCCTCTTAAAATGTATAAAGGTGAGCGCTACCGTCAGAAATACCCCAAGCACGAGGAGAACATGCAAACTCCATAAATACAGACCTAAAACTGGAATCAGAGGGGCTTGTCTGTAATTATGTTAAAAAATAAGACATTTTACGGGCTTTGCATTGAGAAAAGAACATTTATTTCCAAACAAATGTGAAACAACAGACCAGAAAACAAAGGAAAAAAAAGAGAAAGAAACTTGCTGCCTGTAATGGATTTTTTTGTTGATTTTCTTTTTTAAAAAAAAGCTCTTTTCA
>NC_071100.1:48192500-48200000 GCF_024256425.1 Clarias gariepinus
TCAAAGCACACACTGTGTCTCACCTGAAGGAATGTGCAACACACACACACACACACACACACACAAACATACAGGTGGTTTCCACTGAGCGGTATGATGTTACATACAATTGACATCATTAACAGTACGACTGGGTCACATGACCTCATCACTGTGTATCGTCATGGCAACACATCACCGCGCGCAGAAGCTTCCAAGTAAAGCAGAAGAAAAACAGTTTTATGGTTTTAAATTGTTAAAACAATTGGGCATGTTAAAAGTCTCCGATCTGCATTTTTTCTCCGAACTCGAAGTGCTTGCGTTAACATTTACATTTAGGCATTTGGCAGACGCTCTTATCCAGCTCTTATCCCGTTAAAAGCCGCGCTCACAGCAGCTTAACCCGCGCGCCCGCTGTCCAGTTGAGTTTTGAGGCTTGAGAGGCATTCGAGATTTTTTTCATCCAATTAGAATCGTGATATAATCGCACTTTTAATCGAATCGGCACCTAGGTATCGTGAGAATATCATATCTGGAGATCACTGGTGATCACTGTTCATCATTTCTAACCGGCCTTCAATCCTACCCTCCATCTGTCCATTTATCATTTATAAATTACCACCATCCAACTCTTTATCACTCCATACATCCATCCATTTATCAATCCTACCCTTGGTCCGTTTATCAGTTCTAACTGGCGTTTAAATATCAATCCATCCATCCATTTATCAATTCTACCCAGAGGGTTTGTTTGTTTATCAATCCTACCCGTCTATTTATCAATCCTACCCTTTATCCGTTTATCAGTCCTACCCTTAGCAGTCCTAACTGGCGTTTAAATATTAATCCAACCGTCCATTTTTTCATCAATCTATACATCCAACCATTTATCAATCCTACCCTCTGTTCGTTTATTAATCCTACCCTCTGTTCGATTTATCAATCCTACCCTCTGTTCGATTTATCAATCCTACCCTCTGTTCGATTTATCAATCCTACCCTCTGTCCGTTTAGCAGTTCTAACTGGCGTTTAAATATCAATCCAACCGTCCATTTATTCATCAATCTATATATCCAACCATTTACCAATCTTACCCTTCGTCCGTTTATCAATCCTACCCTCTGTCCGTTTATCAATCCTACCCTCTGTCCGTTTATCAATCCTACCCTCTGTCCGTTTATCAATCCTACCCTTTGTCCGTTTATCAATCCTACCCTTTGTCCGTTTATCAGTTCTAACTGGTGTTTAAATATTAATCCAACCGTCCATTTATTCATCAATCTACATATCCAACCATTTACCAATCTTACCCTTCGTCCGTTTATCAATCCTACCCTCTGTCCGTTTATCAATCCTACCCTTTATCCGTTTATCAGTTCTAACTGGCGTTTAAATATCAATCCAACCGTCCATCTCTTTATAAATCTATATATCCAACCATTTACCAATCTTACCCTTCGTCCGTTTATCAATCCTACCCTCTGTCCGTTTATCAATCCTACCCTTTATCCGTTTATCAGTTCTAACTGGTGTTTAAATATCAATCCAACCGTCCATCTCTTCATAAATCTATATATCCAACCATTTATCAATCCTACCCTCTGTTCGATTTATCAATCCTACCCTCTGTTCGATTTATCAATCCTACCCTCTGTTCGATTTATCAATCCTACCCTCTGTTCGTTTATCAATCCTACCCTCTGTTCGATTTATCAATCCTACCCTCTGTCCGTTTAAAAGTCCTAACTGGCATTTAAATATCAATCCAGCTGTCCATCTCTTCATCAATCTATATATCCAACCATTTATCAATCCCACCCTCTGTCCGTTTATTAATCCTCACTGCCTTTTATTTATCAATCTTTCTATCTACCCCATATCAATCCTACATCCCTCCCTTCATGAATCCTGTGATCCATCTATTTATCAAGCCTCTCATCCACGCGGGTTATCAGTCCTACTTTCGAAAATGTATCAATCCATCAAACCTTTATCCATCCATTTAATTATCCAACCACCCGTACATTTATCAGTCTCTCCATCAATCAACACAAGCACCACACGGGTTATCAACCTGCTAGTGAATTATCAAACCATCCATCCATTAAATGATCTATCCATAAAAACATCGGTCCATAAATCCATCCATCAATTTCTTCATTCATCTGTTCATTTAACCATCAACCACTCCATCCATCCATCCATGCATTCATTTATCCCTGACCTCCACTGATCCATTTATCTCCCCATCCCATCCATTTACATATCAATATGTTCATCTGTTATTACATCACATTTTGTCAAACACAGAATGAAGAGGAAGGCGAAAAAGCTGTGGCAGGTGTTTCTGCGCACCTTCATGGCCCAAGGTTCGTGACGGGACAGGTTTGTTCATCTGTTCTGCAAATAAGAGTGGAACATCTAAACATCTGGGCTCACGCTCCAGCAATAATCTGGCTACAGAGATTACGGGTTGTTATTTCAATGCGTCTGTTCGCTTCCTGGTCTGAGCCGCACCGTTTATTCAGAACATTCTGCTGAGTACGTTTTGGCTAATTCAGCTTCCCCCGCTTTTTTTTTTTTTTTTTTTTAAACATTTTTCTCCCCCCATCTTGTTTGAACACCTGTTTATACACCGATCGGTGATTTAGGGGGAAAAAAAGCTCGTTTCTCTTCTCTCCTCTCTTGTTTCGTTAATCTGTTTGATTTGTTCATAAAGCCGTTCAAACAGAACATCCTTCAGTATTTATTCCTCCCCCCTAACGTGAAGCACAACGTGTCCGTACTTCACCTCTCCTCTCAGGTCGCCTCGGGACTTGCAGACTCACCGTTAGCTCACTTTCTTAGCTGCCAAGCCTGTTAGCGCTAACATCAAAGATACGGTTGAGCCGTCTGGAGTGAAGGTCACATGATCCTCAGACTCGCACCGTACTGGAGATATGATGCACTTAGTAACAAGTAGTGTGTGTCTGTCTTTTTAATTAATACAAAGAAAAGAATTGCAGAGGCTTAGCATTACGGTGTTGTGTAGATGTATATAGGCAGCGTCAGGGTAAGTGTGTGTTTTTTGTCTAAGTGTTGTGTACGAGGAAGTCGAAAAAGCTGTGGCAGAATTCAAGATGGCGCCGGTGAGGTCGGCTGCCGTCACGACTGCTCCGACCTATTTTACTTTGTTTTTCGTCTTTTAGCATCTTGCGTCGGGGGACATGGACCCGTACAAGGCTGCGTCATATAACGTACAGAAGGAAGTGACAGAGGCGAAGCAGCACTATGGACGGAAACTAAAGTCACAGCTCCAATCAGAGTTACTCTAGGAGCCTGTGGCAGGGACTAAGAACAATAATAGACTATAAAAGAGTCAAAAAGTCCATCATTGTTCCTGTTCCAAAGAAACCCCATCCTGCTTCTCTCAGTGACTATCGCCCTATAACCCTCACCTCAGTAGTGATGAAGTGCTTTGAACGGCGGTCAGAGACTTCATCATTTCTTCACTACCGGACACACTTGACCCACTATAGTTCGCTTACCGTCCAAACCGTTCAACAAATGATGCCATTTCTCACCTCCTCCACACATCACTCACTCACCTGGACACTAGGAGGGGGAATTATGTTAAAATGCGCTTCATCGACTATAGCTCAGCATCCAATACCAAAATTCCCTCCACACTCACCACCAAGCTGGAGCACCTGTGACTCAACTTATCTCTGTGCCAGTGGATTTCTAATTCTTTAACTGGCAGACCACAGGCAGTAAGGATGGGTGGACATGTCTCAGCCTCACTCACTCTCAGCACTGGAGCCCCCAGGGTTGTGTTCTGAGCCCCCTGCTGTACTCTTTGTATACGTATGACTGTGTGGCCGCTATCAGCTCCACCACCATCATTAAGTTTGCTGATGACACCGTCGTGGTGGGCCTGATCTCTGACAAGAATGAGTCGCCTACCTGAAGGAGATTGGGAATCTAGAGAACTGGTGCCAGAGGAACAACCTCCATCTAAACGCAGGTAAGACAAAGGAGTTGATAGTGGATTTCAGCACTAAGCAGGAGAGAAACCACCAGACCCCCGTCATCAACGAGAGCCCAGTGGAGAGAGTGGAGAGCTTCAAATACCTCGGTGTTCACATCACATAGGACCTGTCATGGTCCTGTCACATCAACATCATGGTAAAAAAGGCCCGACAGCGTCTCTACCACCTCAGACGCTTGAGAGACTTCAGACTGCCCTCCAAGGTGCTCAGGAACTTTTACTCCTGCACCATAGAGAGCATCCTAACGGGAAACATCTCAACCTGGTTCGGGAACAGCACCAAGCAGAACAGACAAGCTCTACAGAGGGTGGTGCCATCAGGCGAGCGCATCATCCGCATCAAGCTCACTGACCTGCACTCAATCTACACCAAGAGGTGCTGGACCAAGGCCAGGAAGATTGTGAAGGACCTCAGCCACCCCAGCAATGGACTGTTCTCTCTGTCGAGGTCAGGAAAGCGATTCCGCTCCCTGAAGACCAACACAGAGAGACTGAGGAGAAGCTTCTTCCCACACAGTACTGATCCATTTTGCACATACACACATAATGGTTTTTGCACTAACTGTGGACATTCTGGACATTTACTTACGCTACACTGCACAACTACACATTCGTGGACATTACTTAAATTACCCAATTACCCCTATCACAAGTCACTTTAAATATGTCACTTTCAAGCATATTTGCACACCCCCTGAACGTCCTGTTACTCGGATGCACAAGACACTTTAAATATGTGACATTTCCATTTATATTTAAGAAAACTTCATTCCCTATAATATCTCTGTATTGCACAGCTTTCTTATTTGATATATATTTCATATATTTTTCTTATATTGTATATTTTGTACTGTACTGTACAGTTATTTTATTTTATTTTATTCTGTCTTAGTTAAATTTACCTTAGTTTCTTTTTCATATTTATTTTCTATTCATAGTCTTTTATTTTAAGGTCACGAGCAGTTGTCTAAGCATTTTACTGCAATTCGTACTGTGTATGACTGTGTATCTGACAAATAAAGTTCAATTTGAGTGCTGTGTGTATGCTATGTGTGTGTAGCGTAGGTGTGCGTGCGTAAATATGTAAAGGTGTGTGTAGAAAAAAACACTGACACTGAAGACACTACAGCAAAACACAACAACGTTCTGTCAAAAGGTCCTCAGCGCACACCACATGCTCATCGGACGCAGGATGCTAACGAGCACACAACATTCACCAAGGACCTACACTACATTCAGTTCCCTGCATGTTGTTTTGCTGTCGGGTTTCTAAGTTTGCTTTTGCATTTTCTCTTTGTTGGCTTTCACATTTTTCGAATTCTATTTCTATGAAAAATTCTTTTTTTTTTTGCTTTTGAGTTTCTCAATTTGCTTTTGTTTTTGCTTTGACTGTTTAAATTTTATTCTTTATTTGCTTTTTTGAAATTAAGCATTTATTTTCCTTTTTTAAAAATTGTTTTCACTTTTGCTGTTGTTTTTTTAAACTCACTTAAACATAATCTGAAATTGGCTTTTGTTTTCATTTTCTTTGTTTTGTTGTTTTGAAAAATTTACCTTTGTTTTATCATTCCTTATTTTTTTATCTTTTGCTTTATCTCCGTGTTTAAATTAGTTTTGTTTACACTTTTGATGTTGGGTATTTTGATTTCGTTTTGTTTTTGCATTCCGTGTTAACATTTTTGTGTGTTCACTTTTAAATTTGCTTTTGTTTTTTACTTTTCGCTTTTGTGTTTTTTGATTCACTTTTTCCCCTTTTACTGTTTTTTTTTATTAGATTTTTTTTCCTTGCTTTTGCTGTTTCTTTTCAAATTCAAATTTTCTTTAATCTTTTGAAAACTAATTTAGTTTTCACTTTTACTTTTGTGTTTTTAGATTCAATTTTGCTCTTGTTAATGTGAATTTACTTGAATTTTACTTTGGCATGTCTGAGCGTGCTTTTGGTTTTACTTTTGCTGATGTGCTTTCTTGAATTCACTTCTGCTTTTGTTTGTTGGTTTTTAAATTTGTTAACACGTTTCACACTAAGACCCAGAAGTGCGAACATGAGACTCACTTCATAAATGTCACAAAAGTTGTCTGACATTTTTTTTCATTCTTTTCTTCATTTTTTTCTTCATACTTCATTCAACCTCGCAATTTTCCTCCATCATGAGTTACTATAGAAACGATTCTGTACTAGAACGTATCGCGTTAACGTGACCCTGGGAGGTGTAGAAATTAAACTCCGAACCAAGCTCAACACTCTTACTGCAGGGCGCCTTATTGGGTAACGACGGACCTCTGTTAGCCAATCAGAGGTGAGGGTTTTATGTAAAGCAACTGGTTTATTGGAGTACCTGTAAAGTCTTTATGAGTCGACAGAGCAGGGCGGCAGCGTGTGATGTGATGTGGAGTGGTGTGTGTGGCGTGAATCCAGCTCGTCAAACACACAAAGCCGGTTCCAATTTCAACACGGTGCGGCTCTTCGTGCCAGGACAGAGATCTCAGTGCTAATCAAACCGTTAAAACTCTGCAGCGCAAACATGCAGCGAGCAAAACACAACCCATACCGTTGCCTTTGCAGGGTGGGGAAAACACACACACACACACACACACACATCAGTGAGAAGCACTGGATAGTTTGACATCACCAGAGTTTGGTATCTACCTGTGAAAACATGTCTAACATTCAACTCTGAGGCGCATCTAAGCTGGATTCTGATTGGCTGTCGCGTCAGGTCTCAGGGCCAATCAGTGACCTTTAATATAAAGTTCAGTGGGATGAAGACGAGCGCAGTGTGTGAACGGGTTCCATTATAAATGAGCTCACAATACATGCAGCAGGTGAGGGGTGTGTGTGTGTGTGTGTGTGTGTGTGTGTGTGTGTGCAAATGTGCGTACGCGCGCCACCTCATCACGTCCGAGCGACTCTGAATGCTGCACCAAATCAAACGCTTGAGCCGCCAGATACTCATCTGATCCCCCCCTCGACTCGCGATCACACCTGAGCATATCTGGAATTCTATTCACGTCTGTGTGTGTGTGTGTGTGTGTGTGTGTGTTCTTACCGCTGATCCTTTAGGTAGCGCAGTTTCATCCAACAGCAGATACAAAATGTTCAGTGCCACCAAAAGCACAGAGATCGCCTGCAGATCATCATCTTATATTAATGCACAAAGCAAAAAACAACCGAGAACAAACACACACACACACACACACACACACACACACACACACACAACAACTAAAGATAATACACGTACATAAAAAAATACGTTTACACCCAACATAACGTTAAGCGAAACCTACACAACACACACACTTTGAAAATATATATATTTTTTATTATTTAACACAAACTAAGTCAGATGTTTTTTGTGCGTCAAAGTGTGTATGGAATAAGTGTGTGTGTGCTGTGTATGCATTGCAGTGCGTGTTGTATAGATGTGTGTGTTGTGTAGATTATATAAATGTGTGTTGTATAGATGTGTGTGTGTAGGTTATATAAATG
>NC_071100.1:48205000-48210000 GCF_024256425.1 Clarias gariepinus
ATACAGTAGATACGGTGAAGACGAACGTGAGTGAGTGACCGACCGTTGTATTTATTCACTGGGAAATACAATCAACCTAATCTGCATGTCTTTAGACTGTGGGAAGAAACTGGAGTCCCCTGAGGAAACCCCTGATGCAAATTGATGGACGGTAAACACATAGATTTCAGACATCTCTTTGAATTCTCTTGGCACGAGAAACAATAGCATGATGTTCGCAGTGGCTTTGTGAAACTCCTGACAAACCACACTTCCTTAAAAAAAAAAAAAAAAAAAAACATTCTGTCCTTCACTGAATCTTGCGCATCACTCGCAGATTAACCCCCTAATGATAAAACGCTCTTTTACCGTTCCGTTTTTGTTCCTGCTGCTGCAACATGAAAGGTTGCGCGACGAATGCAAACATAAACACACCTCTCTGTTTCTTTCTTCCTGCAGGTAGAAGCACCTGCCCTGGAAAAAAAAAAAGAAAAAGGAAAAACAAAAGCTTCCTGATAAGCTTCATTCTCCCACTGAGCCTGAATGCTATTTACCCAGCATGCCGTGCGCTCAGGCATTCCTCATCATCACAGAGCTTTTGTGGCGCTTCACATCAAACACGGGATTGAAATAAAGTCACTTTTTTTATCGGGCCTTGACAAAGCGACCGAGAGCGGACGCTTAGATGCGCGTGTATAGAGGAGCAGTGATGAGGACTAATCAGCTGAGATCTCATCAGCGCGCTAACTCGCTCGCTCGCGTGCTTCACTGGACGCTAAAAACCTGAGGAAAGGAACTTTATCTGCATGCAAAGCAAAATAACTCTGCCTGTGTGTGTGTGTGCGTTTGAACGTGTCAGGGTTCAAAAATACTCAGGCGTTACACACCGCGCTGCCTCTCTTTCTCTGTCTCGGACGTTTGTACATTTTGTATTCACAAATTAATTCCTTGGAAACCTTGATATGATCCAGAGTCAGGCGTTAACCTCGAACGCCTCTTCAAAACAGTGTCGCTCGCTCATGTCGATTCAGGCCAGAGACGCTAACTGATTTTAAAAGCCAGCGCTCTGACAGACCCGCCCCTTCCTAACTTCCTGTTTCAAAAGGAAATACAGGTCAGATTAGGCGAGCAAATTCACCACAAGGCAGCTGCATCAAGGACTATTAAGAACTGGGGAGAAATATGGACGTATATCGGAAGAATCCTGCAAACACCTGACGTCGTCACATGGCCTCCATGATTTCCAACTGTGAACCTGCGCATGGTTTTATACTTTTTTAAAATTAAACGTGATTTAAAAAAAAAACAGTCAAGACTACGGAGAGACGGATCAAGACAACAAGAGGAGGGGTCAAGACTGCAGGAGGACGGGTCAAGACTACAGGAGGATGGGTCAAGAGTACAGAGAGACGGATCAAGACTACAGGAGGATGGGTCAAGAGTACAGAGAGACGGATCAAGACTACAGGAGGACGGGTCAAGATTACAGGAGGACGGTTCAAGACTACAGAGAGACAGATCAAGACTACAAGAGGACGGGTCAAGACCACAGGAGGTTGGGTCAAGACCACAGGAGGATGGGTCAAGACTACAGGAGGATGGGTCAAGACTACAGAGAGACGGATCAAGACTACAGGAGGACGGGTCAAGACTACAGAGAGACAGATCAAGACTACAAGAGGACGGGTCAAGACTACAGGAGGATGGGTCAAGACCACAGAGAGACGGATCAAGACTACAGGAGGATGGGTCAAGACTACAGAGAGACGGATCAAGACTACAGGAGGACGGGTCAAGACTACAAGAGGACGGGTCAAGACTACAGGAGGATGGGTCAAGACCACGGAGAGACGGATCAAGACTACAGGAGGATGGGTCAAGACCACAGAGAGACGGATCAAGACTACAGGAGGATGGGTCAAGACTACAGAGAGACGGATCAAGACTACAGGAGGACGGGTCAAGACTACAGAGAGACGGATCAAGACTACAGGAGGACGGGTCAGGCCTACACTTTCTTAAAGCTAACGTAATCTCTTGCACTTTGAGAACAAAAACTCTTAGGTTAGATCTGTGAAGAACGCGTATAGACCATTAGATCAGATCATTGTGTACGGCGGAACGAGTCAAGCCCATAGAGGGATGAGAAAAATCAACAGTAAAGTGGGATGGGTTAAGACTAGGGTGAGACTGGTCAAGATTATGGCAGGATGGGTCAAAACTAGGTCATGAACAGTCAGGGCTATGGTTGGAGGGACCAAGACTATGGCAGACCAAGTCAAGATTATGGCAGAAGGGATCAAGACTACGGAAGGATCGGTCATGAATACGGAGGGACGGGTCAGGACTACGGAGAGAGACGGACAAACCAAGCCTACAGTGGAACGGGTCAAGACTACTCGTAGGAGAGAAGACAGCCCCGAGGTGGAATTTGAAGTGGCAGCTGAGAGATGAAAAAAAATCCCCCTTTTTTTATTGGTGTAAAAACACCCCCCCAACCTTATTTTGGTGTTGTGGAGGTTCACTAGAGGATCCAGCAGTCGGTGGTCCAAACACCGCGAGCCTCGTGTCTCAGGCGTGGATGCAAACGTTACAGGGAACAAACTCACCATTGAGCTTCTGCCGCAGAGCTTCTTCCTGGAGCTGGATGCAGTCCAACTGTTCGTCTAAATCCTCCAGAATCTGCGAGACACAAAGAACCGGACGCTTTAGTTAAGTGACTCTGTGCGGGACACGACCAAAGCTTACGGGAGACACGTACGTACCGTGGGTTTGACGAGCAACTGGCCCATGACGGTGAACATCCGAGACAATCCCACTGGAGTACACACTGCGAAAGACAGAGAGTGAGAGAGACAGAGCCAGAGAGTAAGACGGAGAAAGAGACAGAGCGTGAGAGACAGAGGGTAAAAAACATTGGGAGAGACGCAGACACAGAGACAGAGTGTAATAGCGAGAGAACAAGAGACATGTAGATACAGAGTGAGAAAGAGACTCGTGAGGTAAAGGTCATCGTTCCGTGTCATTCGGTCTCGCGGCACCTTTACCTTCTGGCCAATCAGCATCCTCCGTTAGCTACCTCGTTTGTCCATACTTCACCGTTGCCTAGCAACAGCGCTGACAGGATTTGAGGCTTGCATTGTGTACTGCCTAGCTGTCTGTCCGACATGAACACTTCCTCAACCTTTGTGTGTGTGTGTGTGTGTGTGTGTGTGTGTGATACTCACTGAGAAGCAGCAAGCCACCCATCAAAGAGATACACGAGTACAAGTAGGGCAGGTAGAACTCCCACAGGTCTACACACACACACACACACACACACACACAAAATCTAAATCAAAAGCGAGAAGAGAAAGATGTTTCATATACTTCAAGACTCTCAAACAGTGAGGAACACACCACACACACACACACACACACACACACGCACACACACACACACAAGTGTACCATAGAGAGACTCCATGCTGGCGGCGTCGTTGTTGACGAGCGCAGACGCGACCCAGACGATGCCCAGGATGAGCAGAGCGAGCAGGAACAGCATCACAAACGTCTCCAGGATGCGAGCCTTCAGACCCTGACACACACACACACACACACACACACACCCTTATTAACTGTGTCTAAAAGCTCAACTAAATACGATATTACTAATCGGCAACATGCACACACACACACGCAGGCAGGCAGGAGGTGTGTGTATCAGGTGTAAATGAGGTTCTAATTGGTGTGTTAGCTCTAAAAGCTGCAGGAGCTACCTCAATAACACATTTACACACACACACACACACGCACACACACACACACACACACAGGGTACGAGTGCCCAGCTGCAGTGTATTAGCAGCTTCGTTTCAGCTTTTCCGAGTCACTAAGCACTAAGTGTATCATAAAAATGTGTGTGTGTGTGTGTGTGTGTGAGAGAGACACCCTGCAGCCAGGCAGACTAAGAGATGGAGACACACTCGCTCTATCAGTATGTTGCAGTCCAGTAAAAGTATTTGCACCTCACTGCTTCATTGATCCTCACTTACACACACACACACACACACACACACACACACGTACGAGTGGAGAAGTGTATCAGTACAACGATGACAAGAAGGACGTGACTGACTAAGAGAGAGTGTCTCACTGTCTCACACTCAACTGTCTCATGGTCTTACTCTCATTGTGTCACTGACTGACTCTTACTGTGTCACTATCTTACTATCACTGCCTCATACTGTCTCTCACTGTGTCCCTCACTGTGTCTCTGTCTCTAATTCTCTCTCTCCTTCACCATTTCTACCTCACCACCCCTCTGTCTCTCTTAATATGTATCTCTCACTGTCTCAATGACTCTCTTGCTCTCTCTATTACTGTCTCACTGTGTCTCCCTCACTGTCTCACTGTGTCTCCCTCACTCACTGCGTCTCTCTCACTGTCTCACTGTGTCTCCCTCACTCACTGTGTCTCTCTCACTGTCTCACTGTGTCTCCCTCACTGTCTCTCCCTCACTGTCTCACTGTGTCTCCCTCACTCACTGCGTCTCCCTCACTGTCTCACTGTGTCTCCCTCACTCACTGTGTCTCTCTCACTGTCTCACTGTGTCTCCCTCACTGTCTCACTGTCTCCCTCACTGTCTCACTGTGTCTCCCTCACTGTCTCACTGTGTCTCCCTCACTCATTGTGTCTCTCTCACTGTCTCATTGTGTCTCTCTCACTCACTGCGTCTCTCTCACTGTCTCACTGTGTCTCCCTCACTCACTGTGTCTCTCTCACTGTCTCACTGTGTCTCCCTCACTGTCTCTCATCATTTAAGTCTTTCTTACTCTTTGTGCCTCTCACTGTGTCTCTCTTATTGTCCCACTGTGTCTCTCTTGTCTTTGTGTCTCTCTCACTGTCCCACTGTGTCTCCCTCAACCAGTGTCTCCCTCACTCTTTGTGTCTCTCTCAACCAGTGTCTCATTCACTCTTTGTGTCTCTCTCAACCAGTGTCTCCCTCACTGTCCCACTGTGTCTCTCTTTGTCTTCATCCC